>NC_053026.1:31339133-31585472 GCF_003073215.2 Triticum urartu
GAGACCGATGTGCCAGGTGTCTTCCAGTTATTCGTTGTTGTTGCCTTGTCATTGCTTGCGTGTCATGCATTTCATATCATGTCATCATGCACATTTCATTTGCATACGTTTTCGACTCATGCATCCGAGCATTTTCCCCGTTGTCCGTTTTGGAATCCGGTGTCCCTTTCTACCTCTTTTCGTGTGCAGGTGTTAAACGTTTTCGGATTGGACCGAGACTTGTCATGTGGCCTTGGGTTACTACCGGTAGACCGCCCGTCAAGTTTCGTACCATTTGGACTTCGTTTGATACTCCAACGGTTAACCGAGGGACAGAAAAGGCCTTGTGTGTGTTGCAGCCCAACACCCCTCCAAAGTGGCCCAAAACCCAACTAAACCCCCTCCATCATCTAGGCTGTTCGATCACGATCGCATGGCTGAAAACCGCACCTCATTTCGACTCTCCTAGCTCCCTCTACCTCTATAAATAGGTCTCTCCCTGAATTTTTCGCAGATGAACCCTAACCCCGCTCCTCTCATGCCACCGGACATGTCCGCTCGCCGGCGGACGAGTCCACCCAGCCGGCCACATCGCCGAACCAATCAGCGCTTGCCACGTCAGCCCCCCCGCCGCCGCCGGCCAATCCCGCAGCGCCACCTGGATTCCTCTCTCTCCTCCAGCCGCCGCGGCCCGCGGAGCCCGTCGCGGGCCCGGATCCCCGCCACCGCGCCCGTTCTAGGGTTCCGCTCGAGGGGAGGAGCCCCTCGACCCTGCAGCCTTCTGCCGTCCTCACCGGGGCCCGCTGCGCCGTCGCCGGTGACCTCTCAGGCGAGATCTCCGTCGCCTGACCTTCTTCCTTCCCCCACTCTCTCTCTCATGCCCTCTCTCTCCCTCGCAGGTCAACCACCGCCGTGGGTTCCTGCAGCCTCGAACTCCATCCCTCGCCCGCGGACGGGATCCGCCGGATCCGAGCCGCCGCGGTCCGTTCCCGCCATCCGCCGAAGTCCACCGCTGGAGCGCTGCCCCACCTCGCCGGAGATGCGCCGCTACCCCCTGCTTTCCCTCGATCCCCTCTGGATCGAGGAGGACGACGCCAGGCGCCATCTCCCGTGGGCCCCGCGTACGGCCCAGTCAGAGCCAGCCCGATCTGCTTCCTCCCCCTCGTCCTGGCCCAAGGCCCATGGTGAGCTACGCCTCTAAATCCCGCCCGAGCGTCTTATAGCTATCCTTCGCGCATCCGATTCCGGTGATCTTTATATCGATTTCGACCGAAATCAACTCCTCTTTCCAGTGGCACTCTTGGATTTCCAAGTTGAGGCCAGTTTCAATCTTTTCTTTCCAAATCATGCATATGCATCACATATCGCTTCCCGCATATCCTACCATGTTTTGCATCATGTTGCTTGAGCATTGCACGTGGTTGATTGTGTTCTCCTTTGCTTGTGTTCTTGCTTTGGGTAGAGCCGGGAGACGACTTCGTGATCGAGGAGTCCGTTGAGTATGTTTACGAGGTTCAAGCTTTCGTTTTCTCGAAGAACTTTGCAGGCAAGATGACCATACCCTCGAAATCACTTCTATCTTTGCTTGCTAGTTGCTCGCTCTTTTGCTATGCCTATGCTGCGATACCTACCACTTGCTTATCATGCCTCCCATATTGTTAAGCCAAGCCTCTAACCCACCTTGTCCTAGCAAACCGTTGTTTGGCTATGTTACCGCTTTGCTCAGTCCCTCTTATAGTGTTGTTAGTTACAGGTGAAGATTGGAGCTTGTTCCATATTTGGAACATGGTTATTTTGTTGGGATATCACAATATCTCTTATTTATATTAATGCATCTATATACTTGGTAAAGGGTGGAAGGCTCGGCCTTATGCCTGGTGTTTTGTTCCACTCTTGCCGCCCTAGTTTCCGTCATATCGGTGTTATGTTCCCGGATTTTGCGTTCCTTATACGGTTGGGTTATAATGGGAACCCCTTGACAGTTCACCTTGAATAAAACTCCTCCAGCAAAGCCCAACATTGGTTTTACCATTTGCCACCTAGCCTTTTCTTTTCCTTGGGTAGGCCTGCCCAAGGGTCATCTTTATTTAACCCCCCCGGGCCAGTGCTCCTCTGAGTGTTGGTCCAAAATGGGCAGCCCGCGGGGCCACCTCGGGGCAACTCGAGGGCTGGTTTTACTCGTAGCTTGACCTATCCGGTGTGCCCTGAGAACGAGATATGTGCAGCTCCTATCCGGATTTGTCGGCACATCTGGGTGGCTTTACTGGACTTGTTTTACCATTGTCGAGGATGTCTTGTAACCGGGATGCCGAGTCTGATCGGATTGTCTTGGGAGAAGGAATATCCTTCGTTGACCGTGAGAGCTTGTGATGGGCTAAGTTGGGACCCCCTGCAGGGATTGATCTTTGGAAAGTCGTGCCCGCGGTTATGGGAAGATGGGAATTTGTTAATGTCCGGTTGTAGAAAACCTGAAACTTAACTTAAGTAAAATGCATCAATCGCGTGTGTAGCCATGATGGTCTCTTTCCGGCGGAGTCCGGGAAGTGAACACGGTGTTGGAGTTATGTTTGAACGTAGGTTGTTCTAGGATCACTTCTTGATCATAGTTTCTCGACCGTGCTTTGCCTTTCTCTTCTCGCTCTCATTTGCGTAAGTTAGCCACCATACATGCTGGTGCTTGCTGCAGCTCCACCTCATACCTTTTACCCTATCTATAAGCTTAAATAGTCTTGATCGCGAGGGTGTGAGATTTCTGAGTCCCCGTGACTCACAGATTACTTCCAAAACCAGCTTGCAGGTGCCGATGATACCGTGCATGTGACGCAACCGAGCTCAAGGAGGAGCTCGATGAAGATTGCGTTCGTTATGTTGTTCCGTTTTCCAGTTGATCAGTAGTGGAGCCCAGTTGGGGCGATCGGGGATCTGTAGCATTAGGGGTAGTCTTCTTTTACTTTGGTTCCATAGTCGGACCTTGATTGTATCTGGATGATGTAATATTTTATTCATGTATTGTGTGAAGTGGCGATTATAAGCCAACTATGTCCCCTTTTCCTTATTCATTACATGGGTTGTGTGAAGATTACCTCTCTTGCGACATTGCCTTCGATGCGGTTATGCCTCTAAGTCATGCTTCGACACGTGGGAGATATAACCGCACCGAGGGTGTTACAAGTTGGTATCAGAGCCGACCCTCACGGTTACACGGATGGTTGCGGACAGGTGCGTGGTCATGTTGTTCATGACGTTTGTGACCCGTCGTGGCACACGGCATGGCACATGTACCGAACTGGAAGCACAGGCGTATGTGCCAAGAGGGAACGTTCCTGTGGCCCGACGAGGACGTCGGTTCCTCTGAGTGGGGGTGTATGTGATGGCCTGGCTTATTAGGGATGATAGACTACTCATGTCAATAAGGAATTCCTTCTTTTCCGGGAGCCCATTCGGACAGAACTCCAAAGTTAAGCGTGCTCAGCTTGGAGTAGTGTCAGGATGGGTGACCGACCGGGAAGTTGCTCCCGGATGCACATGAGTGAGGACAAAGTGCGCAGAAAAGACTAGTATTGATCTGTGGGGCCAGTCTAGATCCCGCCAGGAGTAACGACCACCGGCGGGTGTGTCTGGGGCGTTACAGGATGCTTGCATACGGAGTTCCCGGTGATTCACTCGACGACTATGGGCGCATGGCCGAGTCCACCAGCATAGAGTGTTTCTACAAGTTCTGTCGGGCAGTGGTGGCCGTGTTTGGACCGCAATACTTGAGAACACCCAATGCGGAAGACACTGCTCGGATTCTAGCACAGAATGCAGCAAGAGGATTTCCTGGGATGCTTGGAAGCATCAACTGCATGCATTGGAAATGGAAGAATTGCCCATTTGCTTGGCAAGGGATGTACAAAGGCGCCAAAGGTGGTTGCAGTGTGGTACTTGAGGCGGTGGCCACACAGGACCTCTGAATTTGGCAATCCTTCTTTGGTATGCCAGGAACTCACAATGCCATCAACGTGCTGCAGTGCTCTCCTGTCTTTGCCAAGCTTGTTGAAGGTCATTCTTCTCCGATGAACTTCGAGATCAATGGGCGGCACTACAACAATGGGTACTATCTAGGTGATGGCATCTATCCGAGATGGTCAACATTTGTGAAGACGATCTCAAACCCTGTGCCAGGAGGCAAGAACGTCTGGTTTGCGAAGGTTCGGGAGGCTTGCAGGAAGGATGTCGAGCAAGCATTTGGTGTGCTTCAATCTCGATTTGCTGTTGTCCGGTACCCCGCTCAGACCTGGTCGAAAGATCAAATGTGGGAGATTATGACTTGCTGTGTCATCTTGCACAACATGATCATCGAGAGCGCGCAAGAAGACCCAGTGTTTGACACTGAACCATACTACAGGTAGGGTCCTCTAGCCGAAGTTGATCACTAGCTACCGGCAACCTGGACTACCTATCTCAGTATGTGTCAGAAGATCCGAGACCCACAGGTGCATCATCAACTGCAGCAAGATTTGATAGAGCACCTATGGAAGGCTCAAGGGCCACGCCGGGCGCGACGTGTGATGAAATATGAGTTTTTATTTGTTGAACTATATAATTTGTATTGAACTATTTGTTATTGAAGTATTTGATATTTATGTGATGAAATATGTAATAAAAAAATATGTGAATAATTGAACGCCGAACAACGGCGAACCACGTTAAATATAGGCCTATTGTCGCCCATATGAGCCCTTTATTCGTCGAAATAGGAATAAAAAGTGGGCCAACATCAACACCTGGGGCGAGCTGAAGACGATGACTGAATGCAAAATCGCCACAACGCCGATTGTATCACCGGCTTGCTCCAAGGAACGATTTTTTATGCGTCCTAAGGGGCGAAACTCGGCTGGAAATGCTCGCCCAGGGAGGAATTTATGTCCGACAACAGCCCAGCCCAGTTGTCGAAAAGGACAAACCGAGAAGATACAACTAACCTTTTCGTCATCACAACACTGGCAAATAAAACTGAATTTTGCGTCTAGAATGTGTGGACACGACTTTCACTGAAAATTGGGGACCGGCCCAGCATCACACAGCCTCATGGACGGTGGCTCCTATTTGCCCCCTTAAGCGCGCTGCTTATAGCCATTTCTGGTTACATGGCACAACACTTCGTGGCAAATTGAGCCAGCCCATGTAGGATATTTTTTTCCACTGGTTTCCTTCCCATGAAGAATCTAGAGGTTTTTATTCTGTTTTTTTCTAGCATGGGTTTTGCTCGGTTTTCTATCTTTTTTTTGTTTCCTTTCATTTTTTACTTTATTTTTTATTTTTGTTTTACGTTTTTTTTTCTTTTCACTTCTTTATGTCAAATGTGTAAACTTTTTCCAATTTGAAAATAATTTTCAAATTTTTGAATATTTTCCAAATTTCATGAACTTTTTCAAATCCATGGACTTCTTTTTAAAGTTTTGTGATTTTTTCCTAATTCGTCTTTCATTTTTGTAATATTTTTTAAATTACGACCATTTCCAAGTCATGAACTTTTGCCAAAAAATTCGAACTTATAAACTTTTTTCATTGTCATGGACTTTTTAAAATTATGAACTTATCAAAGTCGTGATCTTTTTCAAATTCATCATTTTTTACAAAATTATGAAATTTTTCTAATTATGAAACTTTTCACATTGTGTGAACTTATTTAATTTTTTTGAATGTTTTTCATTTTCATGAACTTTTTCAAATTATGAACATTTCGAAGCCTCAAATTTTTGTAATTTTGTAATTCTTTTTCAAATAATGAACTTCTTTCATTTTCGCGAACAATTTTCAAATACATGTACCTTTTGTAAACCATTAAACCATTTTTTGAATTCTTCAATTTTTAAAAATTTCACAACCTTTTTTGAGAAAAGTCAACAATCAGTGGTCAATGCCTGCGACTCAACTGACCGGGTTTTACTTTTGTTACGAAAAGTGACCTGGCTTTAGTGAGCTAGAAAGGAAAAATGGCCACACGAGCAAACAACCAAAAGCGAACTATTGTTCAGTCGCGGCCAGCGTAAGCACACGAGCGTCAGCGTGCAATTGGGCACTGAAGGCACTGCATAGGTGCTCCCAGGGTAGGTCGAGAACTCCTCTTCGGCCAAATCAAAAAAATTAAAGAGCACTCTTTGCAAAAAGGTCACTTCCACCTTTCTATATGCATCACTTGTCGTAATCTGGGAGTTTTCTTTTTGTAGATTCGTTTATTCAAATCGTTTTATCTCTTAACCCATGTATCCAAATATCAAATAATTTTCACCATTGGATTCCTCGTGCCGAGATCTTCAAAACTAGATTTCATGTTGATAGATTTTGACGAACTTTTTCTTCACGAGAAAAAACCGAACGAAAAAACCAAATCGGGAGCATATTTTTTTCCTTTCCGGAAGAAAATCCATGCCTCCACGAGAAGTAAATATGTGCCTCTCGCGAAAAAAAGAAAAACCCGTTCTTCTCCGTTTTCGAGAGGCACGAGTGTGCCTCTTGCGGAAGGGAGAAAACCTTTTCCGTTTCCAAGAGGCACAATTGTGCCTCTCCTAGAAGGAAATAAATGAGTTTTTTGCGCAAAATTTATCTTTCAAGGGTTTTTTTTTCAAAACCTATGAAATACCGGAGGAAAACCAAAAAGGCAAAAAAAACCCATCTACATAGCCGAAAACGCGTGCAGAAATAAAGAAAATCAAAGATCGGAGGAAGCGCCCAGAGCGCAACATGTGGCGCAACTAAGAGAGCGCCAAGTGGCACGCTTTCATCCCACCCCAGGGTCAAACGATCGACTTAGATTTGAAATAGTTTGCCTGTTTGAAATGTTCAATTTTTTTCAAAAAACCATGTATTTTGGGAAAGTTTGCAAGTTTGAAAAACGTTCACGACTTATGGGAAAAAGTGCATGAACTTCAAAAACTTTAAAAAATTTCAAAGAAAAGTTGAAATTGATGAAGAAGAAAAAGGAAAAAAAAGAAATGTATAGGAAAAAACCGGCTGGAAAACAAGGTCATAAGTTTCCGGAAGATTGATAAAACCAAATTGTGTAAGCAAAAACAGGGCCAGGAGCTTCCGATAGGTGGGAGCAACTAGTTGGCGAGCGTTCCTCCAGGAGCCTCCCAACAATTACTTGGGGTGGGATGAGAGCGTGCCAAGTGGCTCACTCTCAGCCGCCGCCATGTGTCATGCTCTGGACGTTTCTTCTGAATTTATTTATTTTTATTTTTACGCACACGTTTTCAGCTTTTTAGATTGTTTTTTTTGACTTTTCGGTTTGTCACCGTACTTTCTAGCTTTTCAACCAAAAAAAACTCAGGAAAAAAAGTTTTGCGTGAAAAAATGTGTTTTTCTTTTTTTTTCTTCCGTGAGAGGCACGATATTTTCTTCCGCCAGAGGCATGGTTTTGCTTTCGCGAGGGGCACGGCCGTGCCTGTCGGAAAAAAAATATATCATGTTTTCTCTTTTTTTTCATGAAAGGCACGGTTTTGCTTCCGTGAGAGGCACAGAAATTAAAAAGACGTGTTTTCTTTTTTTTCGTGAGAGGCACGGTTTTGCTTCCGCGAAAGACACGGCCGTGCCTCTTGAAAACGGGGGAAAACGTGTTTTCTTTTTTTTTTTCAGGAGAGGCACGATTTTGTTTCCACGAGAGGTACAGCCGTGTCTCTTAGAAACGACTTCCGGAAAGGGAAGAAAAACATGCTCCCGGTTCGTGTCCGCTTTTTTCATGATTTTTTTCATTAAAATCTATCAACATGGTAATTTTAAAGATCGCAACACGTGGACTCCAATGGTGAAAACAGTTTGAGATTTCGACGCACGGTTTCAGAGAAAAAACATTTTAAATAAACAGATCTATGAAAAAACTTCTCGGTCGCGATAAGTGACGCACATGCACTATGCCACTTGTCGCAACAAGGGAAGTGGGAGTGATCTTTGAAAGAAGTACTCCTACTGATTTTCGAGATGGAGGTGGCATGTGCTCGCCTGCAGGAGTTTTATAGATAGGCCTGGCCTAACAGCACGAGGCTAGCGTCCTTCACGCACATATTCTTTCCTTTTCGAGCGTTTTAGTTATGTTTATATTTTTTATTTTTAGTAATTTTAAGTTTTAATTTATTTTTCTATTTCAAAAATATTATATTATTTCAATAATGAAAAAGTGTTTATCACCACAAGTAACAAAATATTCATCCACTATAAAAAATGTCTTTGTCAATTTTAGAAAAATATTCGTGCCATTAAAAAAATCGTCACCTTATAAAATGTTCATGCATTTCAAAAATATGTTCATGAAATTTATAAAAAATGTGTGCAATGTAAAAAGTTGCCTATTTTTGAAAAATGGTTTGGAACATTTAAAATAATGTCCATGGAACTTTAATAAAAATTTCATGCATTTCAAAATATATATAAGCAAAATTTTGGAAAATGGCTATACAATGTAAAAATGTCACCGTAACTTTTCTCAAAAGTTTTGATGATTAAAAAATAATTTTGTGACAAACACTTAACATATGTTTTGCATGTTTAAAAATAATCAATATCTGTTAAATAATTTCACCGTGTATTTAATGTTCAATGTGCATTTGATAAAATGTTCAATACGTAATTCAAGAAAAATGTTCAATGTGTATCTGAGAAGTGTTCAACCTTTAGACAAAAAAAAATGTTCAACCTGAATTTGGAAGAGGTCAACGTATATTTGAAATGTGAAGAAAAATGGAAACAAAAAAAATTAAAAGAAAAAAGGGAAAAACTAAAGACCAAACTAACTAACTAGTAAACACCGATAAAAGCACATAGAAATAAAGAGAAGATATAGCTGCTTGGAAGCTCTCAAAACTACTCTAGGAAGCTCCATTATTGGGCCAAGTTGTTAGCAGAGTGCCAGAGGCGATACATGGGTACTTTTCGTAGTAAGCGAGCTATAGCCCTTATGTTGTTCGTGGAATATCAAAGAGAGTGATTATACAATAGAGGACTAATGGACGAGAAGTGCATGAATGAACCCAAGTACATATGAACCTAATTTGAAAAACACATTTCTAAATTCTAAAAAAATCTGGAAAAAAATTGCACGGCTACGTCTTCATGTTCTATGTGTGTGCGTAAAGTTTTTTAAAATTAACTTTTTTTGTGGCCTATGCAAAAAAGACAAAAAATTATGTCGTGGAACACTATTTAGATGCACTGAAATTTGTCTTTTTTGCAGAGGCAAAACAAAAAAAATATTTTTTCATAAAAGTTTGTGCCGCGTACACACATTTGCGAACATGTACGCGTGACATTTTCTTTTAATTTTTTTGACATTTTAAAACATGCTTAAAATGCATTTTATGAAAAGTGGGTGTATATGCCCATGGGTTCAGATGGTGCCCTCTTACTAATGGACCTCACATAGCATACTCCTATCCCGCCAAGTTCCACCTAGCCTATTTTGGCCATTAAACACAATGCAACTAATCAGCGGGTGCCCCCCTCCCCCACTTCCTATGAGGGTGGAAGCTTAGCAACAAGGCACACATATAGTGTGATGGCGACACGTAAAGCGCATAGTAAGCCTAAGTAATGTGGGCACATGTGTACTTCACCTTGTACGAGCACGATTTTCTTAACGCATGTGGAAGCACATCTTAGTTTACTACGGACCATAGGTCACTATAGTTTGGGAGCACACACTACTATGTTAGTTCACTTTTGGAATATTGATGACCCATAAGTATAGGAGATCAAATGTAGTCTTTTTGATAAGTAAGAGTGTCGAACCCAGCGAGGAGCAGAAAAAAATAACAAGCGGTTTTCAGTAAGGTATTCTCTGCAAGCATTGAAATTATCGGTAACAAATAGTTTGGTCGCAAGGTAATTCGTAACAAGTAACAAGTGACAATAGTAATAAGTGTGCACCAAGGTAGCTCAATCCTTTTTATAGCAAAGGACAGGCCGGAATGTTCTCTTATAGTAAGCAAAGCGTTCTCGAGGACACATGGGAATTCATCTAGTCACTTTCATGTTTATTTGATTCGCGTTCGCTACTTTGATAATTCAATATGTGGGTGGACTGGTGCTTGGGTGTTGTTCTTACTTGAACAAGCCTTCCACTTATAATTCCCCCCCCCCCACTCGTAAGCATCCACAACTATGAAAGAAGAATTAAAATAAATCTAACCATACCATAAAACATATGGATCCAAATTAGCCCCTTACGGAATAATACATAAACTAGGGTTTAAGCCTCTGTCCCTTTAGCAACCCATAATCTACGTATTACTCCATAATGCCTTCCCTTAGGGCCAGGTATGGTGAAGTGTCATGTAGTCGACGTTCACATGACACCACTAAAGGAAGCAACAACATACATATCATCAAAATATGGAACGAATACCAAATTCACACGATTACTTATTACAAGACTTTTCTCATGTCCTCAAGAACAAAAGTAACTACTCACAAATCATATTCATATTCAAGATCAGAGGTGTACTAAATATCATTAAGGATATGAACAAATAATATTCCACCAAATAAACCAACTAGCATCAACAAACAAGATGTAATCAACACTACTAGCAACCCACATGTACCAATATGAGGTTTTGAGACAAAGATTGGATATAAGAGATGAACTAGGGTTTGAGATGAGATGGTGCTAGTGAAGATGTTGATGAAGATTGGTCCTCCCACGATGAGAGGATCATTGGTGATGACGATGACTTCGATTTCCCCCTCCCAGAGAGAAGTTTCCCCAACGGAATCGCTCCACCAGAGAGCAAAAGTGCTCCTGTCCAGGTTCTGCCTCGAGAAGGCGGCGCTTCATTCCAAAAGCTTCTCTCTGATTTTTTTCTAGGGCAAGTGGCATCATATAGGAGAAGATGGGCCCCGGAGGACTGCAAAGGGGGCCACAAGCTCGGGGGGGGGGGGACACCAGGCTTGTTGCTTCCTGGTGGGTCCCCTGATGGTATTTCTTCCGCCAATATTTTTATATATTCCAAAATAATTCTCCGTGAATTTTCAGGTCATTTGGAGTTGTGCAGAATAGTTGTCTCCGTTGTAGCCCTTTCCGGTCTAGAATTCCAGCCGTCGGCAACCTCCCTCTTCATGTAACACTTGCAAAATAACAGAGAAAAGGCATCAGAATTGTATCATAAAGTGAAATAATGACTCAAAATATAATAAATAACATTAGGAAAACATGATGCAAAATGGAGGTATCAACTCCCCCAAGCTTAGACTCGCTTGTCCTTAAGTGAAAGCCGAAATCGATAATCATGACCACACATTTAGAGAGAAAGGTGTCGACAAAAACAAAATATGAACATGAAAGCATCATGATCATTATTATAACAGCAATGTATCATCATAAAACTTCTCATGAATAATCGTTCACAAGATAAAGTATGACTCAGAAACATCATTGAAAACTAACAAACTATGATCTCAGTCACTGAAGCGATTACACTTTATCATATTATCAGAAAGAGTCTATGTAAGAGCTTTATTTAGCAAGTTCACATACTCAACTATCATTTAGTCTTTCATGATTGCTGACACTCGCGGCATACTTATGGAGCAAAAGTTTCAGCCAGACACATAGAAAGATAGGGGCTTATAGTTTTGCCTCCCAACTTATTTACCTCAAGGGTAATGTCAACAATAATAACTTATGATCACCTACATTCAACTGGATATATATGCCTAGATCTTTCCCCACCACATGAAGCTTGCGAAGAGAGAAAATAAAATGGAATAGAGAGAAGAATACTATTGACTCTTGCATAAAAGTAAATACATAAAGTAAAATATAGACCCTTCATAGAGGGAAGCAGAGGTTGTCATGCGCTTTTTTGGATGTGCAAGCTCTTAATGTAAAGGAACGTCACTTTATATTGCCCCTTGTGATAGCAACCTTTATTATGCGATATGTTGCTTTTATTTCTTCCCATCACAAGTTCTTACAAAGCTTATATTCCCTTACAATAAAATATCATACATATTTAGAAACATTTTTTATTGCTTTTGCACCGATGACATCTTACTTGAAGTATCTTATTCAATACATAGGTAGATATGATGGACTCTCATGACATGAAACTGGGTTTAAGGGTTTTGTGATGCACAAGTAGTATCTCTAATTAGTGCGGATTATTGGCTAGCAAAATATAGTGATCAAGCTGTAACGCCCTGAGACCGATGTGCCAGGTGTCTTCCAGTTATTCGCTGTTGTTGCTTTGTCATTTGCTTGCGTGTCGCATCTTGTCATGTCATCATGTGCATTGCATCATCATGTTTTAAAACCTGCATCCGTCCGGGTTTCCCAGTTCCTTCCGTTGTCCGTTCTGAGCCTAGACACACTCGCACGCGCCCGCGGCATGTCCGAAATAGTATTTTATAAGTGGCCGGAAAATGTTCTCGGAATGGGTTGAAAGTTGGCATGCGGTGTTGTTATGTTGTAGGTAGGCCTCCTGCCAAGTTTCATCGCATTCAGAGTTCGTTTGATGCCCCAACGGATAACTATAGCGACATTATAGTCGGTCAAAACGTCGGACGTTTTCGGTCTTCGAAAACAGTTGCCGGGCTGCACTCTTCTCCTCTCATCTCAGCCCAACCTCTTTTCGCAACCCACTTGCAGCCCACCTAAATCCCCCCTCCGTTGCGGACCGTCAGATCACGATCGGAGGCTTCGAAACGCTCCTAAAGTCCCCCAAACCCACCAAAACCCTAGCCCCTTCCTATTTAAGCAACCCCCTTGCCATTTTGGGCCTCCCTAGCCCCTAAACCTTCCCAAACCCTCCTCCCACCTCTCAGCCGGCAGCCACCTACCCCCCCTCCACAATTTCAGCATCGGTCTATCCCGCCGCCGCCACTTGGCGCGCCCTTGTTGCTGCAGCGTCGCCGCGAGCCGTCTCCAGCCAACCCGCTCACAGAACCTCACCTCCCAGCCGCCACCTGCAGCCATCCCTAGCGCGCCACCTGTCCCCTGCCTCGCCCCCCGCCGCCGCGGCCCGCCCGAGCCCGAGGTCAGCCCGCCGAGCCCATCTGGAGCCACCGTGAGCCCGCTTCGCCTCCCCGTGGCTCCCGAAGCGCGCCCGCACCAGCGCGTTGCGCTCGCCGGCCTCCTCCCGCCGGAGTCGCCGCCGGCGACCCTCTCCGCTCGGGTGCTCTACATTGCCACCAGTTTGACCTCACCCTGACCCCGTCTCCTCCATCTCCGTTTCTCTCCCTGCTCCCTAATCTCCCTCCTCTCTCTGCCTCGAACAGCAGCGCTGCCGCCGCCTTGGATCTCCGGCGAGCCCAACTGGCCGGATCCTGTCACCCACGTCGCCACCGCGGGTTCCGCCGGCCGGATCTGGCCGGGAGTGGCCAGATCCGCCTTGCCTCGCCTGCCTGGCCTCCTCCAGCCCCGCCGCGAGCCCACTGCTGCCGCACCGTTGCGCTTTCGTTGCCGGAGTCGGCGACGCCTCCGCCCCCGCTGGCGAACCGCCTTGGAACGGTTCGTCCGGTTCACCAGCCCGGTCCACCTGAACTTGTAAACCGCTCCGGACCGCCCGGGGTTTTTATTTTGCAGACTCCACCGACCGTCCTGTAAGGCCCAATGTGAGCAGCCCAGTCCCAGCAGATCTGGCCCATGTCATGTTTTTTTCCGTTCCACGAATTTGTCCGTTTTTCTGGCGAATTACTGTTTTACAGAAAGCCCCCTAAACTTCATGCATGTAATAACTTCACAACCGTGCATCGAATCTAAATAATTTATACATGAAACTTGCTTAGAATTTTGTCTAGTTTCATAATATGTATCTTTCATCCATGTTTAAAATATTTAAAATGATGTTTGGTTAAATTTGCTCCTATGCCATGTTAAAATGCCTTAATTCATAACTTTTTAACCGTAGCTCCAAACCTAACAAATTTTATATGTAAATGGGGTAGAAAAATGCCTATTTTAACATGGTGGCATCACTTTGCATGTTTAACAACTCTAATATATGGTTTAGGGCAGAACAGGACCAAACCTAATATATGCACATGGGGATTTACCGGAATTGTTGTTCGTTGTTTCCGGCCTCATTTAAACTTGCCTAGATAGGTAGTTTTCTTTTGCTTCACCCTCTTGCCATGTTTAACAACATTTAATATTGTTGGGTACATAAACGAGATCGAACTAAATAACTTGATGTGGTGTTTCGTCAATATGCAACCCGTTGCATATTGAGCCCCACTTAATTTGTAGGGTTGCTTGTGCATTTTGCCATGCCATGCCTCTTTAAACCGGACATGCATCATACTTGATTGAGCATCATGCCATGATTATGTGTTGGTTGTTTACTATGTTGTGTGCTCCTTTCCGGTGTTGCATTTTCGGGTTGGTTTCGGTAACGTCGCGTTTGTGAGGACCCGTTCGACTACGTCCGTTTTCCTTCTTCATGGACTTGTTCTTCTTCCTTGCGGGATCTCAGGCAAGATGACCATACCCTCGAAATCACTTCTATCTTTGCTTGCTAGTTGCTCGCTCTTTTGCTATGCCTATGCTGCAATACCTACCACTTTCTTATCACGTCTCCTATATTGTTGAACCAAGCCTCTAACCCACCTTGTCCTAGCAAACCGTTGATTGGCTATGTTTACCGCTTTGCTCAGCCCCTCTTATAGCGTTGTTAGTTGCAGGTGAAGATTGAAGTTTGTTCCTTGTTGGGACATGGAGATGTTGTTCCTTGTTGGAACATGTTTACTTGTTGGGATATCACCATATATCTTATTAAATTAATGCATCTATATACTTGGTAAAGGGTGGAAGGCTCGGCCTTATGCCTGGTGTTTTGTTCCACTGTTGCCGCCCTAGTTTCCGTCATATCGGTGTTATGTTCCCGGATTTTGCGTTCCTTACGCGGTTGGGTAATAATGGGAACCCCTTGACAGTTCGCCTTGAATAAAACTCCTCCAGCAATGCCCAACCTTGGTTTTACCATTTGCACTAACAACCTACCACCTTCCCTTGGGTTCTGCAGACTCAAGGGTCATCTTTATTCTAACCCCCCGGGCCAGTGCTCCTCTGAGTGTTGGTCCGAACTGAGCTACCTGCGGGGCCACCTCGGGGAAACTTGAGGGTTGGTTTTACTCGTAGCTAGTCTCATCTGAGTGTGCCCTGAGAAAGAGATATGTGTAGCTCCTATCAGGATTTGTCGGCACATTCGGGCGGTGTTGCTGGATTTGTTTTAACTTGTCGAAGTGTCTTGTAGAACCGGGATACCGAGTCTGATCGGAATGTCTCGGGAGGAGGTCTATTCCTTCGTTGACTGTGAGAGCTTGTCATGGGCTAAGTTGGGACTCCCCTGCAGGGATTTGAACTTTCAAAAGCCGTGCCCGCGGTTATGGGCAGATGGGAATTTGTTAATGTCCGGTTGTAGAAAACCTGAAGTTGACCTTAATTAAAATACATCAACCGCGTGTGTTACCGTGATGGTCTCTTTCCGGCGGAGTCCGGGAAGTGAACACGGTGTTGGAGTAATGTTTGACGTAGGTTGTTCTAGGATCACTTCTTGATCATAGTTTCACGATCGTGCTTTGCCTTCTCTTCTCGCTCTCATTTGCGTATGTTCAACCACCATATATGCTAGTCGCTTGCTGCAGCTCCACCTCATACCTTTTACCCTACCTATAAGCTTAAATAGTCTTGATCGCGAGGGTGTGAGATTGCTGAGTCCCCGTGACTCACAGATACTTCCAAAACCAGTTTGCAGGTGCCGATGATACCGTGCAGATGATGCAACCAAGCTCAGGAGGAGCTCGATTAAGATCTTGCCCTTATGTTGTTTCGTTCTAGTCGATCAGTAGTGGAGCCCATTTGGGGTCGATCGGGGATCTGTGTAGCATTTGGGGTAGTCTTCTTTTATTTTGGCTCCGTAGTCGGGCCTTGATTGTATCTGGATGATGTAATGCTTTATTCTTGTATTTGTGTGAAGTGGCGATTGTAAGCCAACTATGTATCTCTTTCCCTTATGTATTACATGGGTTGTGTGAAGATTACCTCACTTGCGACATTGCTTTCAATACGGTTATGCCTCTAAGTCGTGCTTCGACACGTGGGAGATATAGCCGCATCGAGGGCGTTACAAGTTGGTATCAGAGCCTTCCCTGACCTTAGGAGCCCCATTGCTTGATCGTTTTTAGCAGCCGAGTTGTGTCTAGAAAAATGTTTTGAGTCATTTAGGAATTATATATCGGAGAGTTTAGGAATCCTTTTACTTCCCAGTCTCTTCATCGCTCTGGTAAGGCATCCTGATGTAGAGTTTTGACTATTCTCTTCTCAAATTTCACTAAATTTTTTTTAGGATCATGCGGGTATCTTGGAATCGTTCCGATGGTTTTGTGACGAGAACATTGTCTTGGTGCCTCCTGTCAGGGGTTTTGTGGCAGTGTCCCGGGGAGTTGAGCTCTGAGGTGTTGTCGTCATAATTTTATCGTTGCAGTTCTGGAATACCTGAGTTTAGTTTCGCCGACATCGAAAATCTCTTTTATGCAATTCGTTGGTGAGATAACCTCGACGCCACCCAGTACTGGGGCGGGAGTTCGGGAGTATTGTCATAACTCGTATAACGGATGCTTTTCGAAGGTTGAGGTAGACGATTTCCGAAGGTTTCTTGGTTATGTGTTGAAGGATGGATACAGCTGGATGTAGGATTTGCTAGTTTGGGTGAGATATTATGCTTCCCCTGTATCCCCAACACCTGATTGCATAACCGGAAAATTTCGGGAGTTTCATAGGTGGGAATTCAAGTAGCTCTTAGGATATATCTTTCCGACGGATATATGATATGAAATTGGGGTTCGACGTCTAGTGGTCCGCCTATCCACGGTCGGTTTTATAGTGGTCTCGTTGTGTCTTAAAGAGTCCTTGGCTATGCCGACTCGGGGACGCTTCGTATGTCATGTGCACTGCCTTGTATATGATGGTGCTGTACGATCGAGCCCGTGTAGGCCCCACCACGAAAACTTCGGACGAAATCTCTATCATATGTTTGTTCCGACTTATTTTGCAAGCCAATCCATTGTTTTGTTTTGAGTTGTGGTATTCGAGTTGCTTCAGAGACAAATGTGGATTCCATCCCTTTTCTAAGCGGTGTTCTCATATTTCTATGTGAATACTAATCCTTCATGATAATTGAGATTGTCATGTTAATCCTTTTCAACCGGTGTGCTTCTCTTTAAGTGGATCCGATCATTTCAACATCCGCAAGATCAAGTATCAGTTCTTCTCAACGGTGTTTGTTTCATCTGTCTCCAAGTTGCCTTTGTTTTTTCCCCCCCCCCCCCCCCTTTTTTTTTTTTTCAAGGACTCAGATTTTGTTCATTAGGTATCCATTTTATTCTTGTGAAGTCTCTCCATTCTTTTCCTTCAATGTTCTTATCCGGTGATTCTCGTGAAGATTCTAACGGAATCTCAAGTTCATCATTATTCATTCTCTTTCTTCTCCGATGGAACTAATTCAAGCTTTGTTGATCATATCCTTCCCTCGTTTCAAATGCCTTCTCATACCGGTGCACCTCATAATATTTCATTTCTCGATATTCAATTCTTCCGGAGTGCTCAAGATATCTCGAAGATTCATGTGTTCACTCTGCTTTCGTTCAAACTTTTTTTTTCGAGGATGTAATCTCATTCAAGCCTTTTAATTCAACCGGTGCTTTCTCTCTTTTAAATCGTTCTATAGTGTTTTCTTTTGAGTGGGCCCTAACCCACAGGTATTTTCCCAAGATCTTACCTGACTCTTCTTATTTTCCCGGAGGTAACCTCAATTTCATTTCGAAGTTTAACGTAAGAATGATATATCATCAGTCAAATATCTTCTCCAAGATCTGTCAAAATCTTTTCATCGTGGGCTCAACTTTTCCATTCTTCATTCCGGAGTGCCTCAATAATTATTGGTGGTGTTTCTCATCGTAATTCTCAGATTTCGATGACCGAAGAAGAGTTTTCCTCAAAATCTTAACCATTCTCTCAGAGATGCGTAGTTCAAGCTTGTCGCCATCCTCTCATAATTGTTTTCGATTGTGAGATTTCTTTTCACTCATCCGGTGCAAATTCAGGAGTCTTTTCAGTCTGATTCTCCGGAGGCCATCATCTCATTATTATTCATTTCAGCTGGCAGCTCACATTCTCCAAATCTTACCGGGGCATCGTTCGAATATCCTCTAATCAGTTCATGATCTCTTCGTTCCCATGGATCTAAACCCTCTCATGTATCTTCGTTCATTTGCTAATTTTCCCGGTGTTTCTTTATCTTTACTTCGTTCATTTTCAATCCCACCGGTGTTTCGTTGAAGACCTTATCAAGTTGTCGATATCTCTCTTAATCCTTTTCAACGAGAATAAGTAGTATGCCAAATCCATTGCTTGCCATCAATCTAAATTGGTGAAGGATAAGCATAATGTAATTCTTATTCTTGTCTCATAGAGTTTATTCAATTCCCGTTTTCCGGAGTGGCTCATCATACTTATTCTTGGTTTCAAGTGCTCATCTTTCTTTCCCGGAGTTCCAAGCTCAAATTATCACGGAGATCCATCTAAATCATTACAAGGTTTCACCTTGTGTTTTCAACTTCTCTCTCTTTTCGTTATCTTTTGTTTACCGGAGTTCTTCATGAAGGTTCTACATGATGGTTCATCAAGGATTTATATTCCTTCTCTAAACGTTCATCAACTTTCTTTTCAGAGGAGCTCAAGCTTTCTTCATATTGTAATCCGGAGTGCATTTTTGTCTACTGTATCATTGGAGGTGGTATTATGTCATTCTTGATAATTTGAGTTCATGTTTTCATGATTCACATGTTGTCAAGATTGGGATATTTTAAATCCATCAATCTCGTCATTGGAGTCATCTGGGTTATATTTCACTAAAGCTTTCCCTAAGGATTGTTGCTATTAATGGTGATAATATATGATCATAGTGCTTCATCTATCCTCCCGGTGAAATAACTTTCTCGTCTCCTTGTCCATATCAATTCAATTCTTCTTCCCCGTGAGTGGCAGGTTGTCACCTCATAATCTGAGATGTATTCCATAAGACCATATCAAGATTATTCTTTTCGTTTTTTGGTGTTCCAACAACTCCGTTCGACCCTTCTCCTAAAGATGCCTTGTCAAGCTCTTTTGTGGCAGATGTTGGCATTTTCTCCTCATTTCTCCTATTTTAATTATCTATCTTCTATTCTTTCGTTCTGGAGGCATTGTGATGTTGCTCTCTTCAACCCATCTTCTTGTTTTGTCAGGATCGTGTTCTTTTCTTGGTTTATCCATTTAACCGGAGTGTCATGCCCTCTTTTCAAGTTCTTCCCATTCTGTCAAGTTTTGGCTCCCTTCTCAACCGAAGTGCTGTCTGAAATCGTTCTTACCCCTTGTTACATTCATTCAATAGTTTTGGAGGCAGTGTGTTGTGATTTCATCAAGTATGTTCTCATCTGGCCAAGTTCTTATTCAATTTCTTTTCTTTTCAATCGGAGTGCTTGCCCAAAGTTGCTCTTCCTTGTTTCTCTTTTCTGACGAACTGTTAACTTCATTCATCTCCATTGTATTCTTTTCTCAAATTGGCTTAACCTTTTCAAGGTTCTTTGGTTTTCACTCGTTTGTCAAAGAAGCAACTTAGTTTTACCTCTTCTCTTTCTCTTCCGTTTTTCCCTCCGGTGCCATTCTAGATCTCGGGACGAGATCCTCTCGTAGTGGTGGAGTGTTGTAACGCCCTGAGACCGATGTGCCAGGTGTCTTCCAGTTATTCCTGTTATTGCTTTTGTCATTTGCTTGCGTGTCGCATCTTGTCATGTCATCATGTGCATTGCATCATCATGTTTTAAAACCTGCATCCGTCCGGGTTTCCCAGTTCCTTTCCGTTGTCCGTTCTGAGCCTAGACACACTCGCACGCGCCCGCGGCATGTCCGAAATAGTATTTTATAAGTGGCCGGAAAATGTTCTCGGAATGGGGTTGAAAGTTGGCATGCGGTGTTGTTATGTTGTAGGTAGGCCGCCTGCCAAGTTTCATCGCATTCGGAGTTCGTTTGATGCCCCAACGGATAAACTATAGCGACATTATAGTCGGTCAAAACGTCGGACGTTTTCGGTCTCCGAAAACAGTTGCCGGGCTGCACTCCTCTCCTCTCATCTCAGCCCAACCTCTTTTTACAACCCACTTGCAGCCCACCTAAATCCCCCTCCGTTGCGGACCGTCAGATCGCGATCGGAGGCTTCGAAACGCTCCTAAAGCCCCCCAAACCCACCAAAACCCTAGCCCCTTCCGATTTAAGCAACCCCCTTGCCATTTTGGGCCTCCCTAGCCCCTAAACCTTCCCAAACCCTCCTCCCACCTCTCAGCCGGCAGCCACCTACCCCCCCTCCACAATTTCCAGCGCCGGTCTATCCCGCCGCCGCCACTTGCGCGCCCTTGTCGCCGCACGCCGCCGCGAGCCGTCTCCAGCCAACCCGCTCACGCCACCTCACCTCCCAGCGCCACCCGCAGCCATCCCTAGCGCGCCACCTGTCCCCTGCCTCGCACCCCTCCGCCGCGGCCCGCCCGGCCGGGGTCAGCCCGCCGCCCATATGGAGCCACCGTGAGCCCGCTTCGCCTCCCCGTGGCTCCCGAAGCGCCGCCCGCACCAGCGCGTTGCGCTCGCCGGCCTCCTCCCGCCGGAGTCGCCGCCGGCGACCCTCTCCGCTCGGGTGCTCTGCATCGCCACCAGGTTTGACCTCACCCTGACCCGTCTCCTCCATCTCCGTTTCTCTCCCTGCTCCCTAATCTCCCTCCTCTCTCTGCCTCTCGAACAGCAGCGCTGCCGCCGCCTTGGATCTCCGGCGAGCCCAGCTGGCCGGATCCCGTCGCCCACGTCGCCACCGCTGGGTTCCGCCGGCCGGATCTGGCCAGGAGTGGCCAGATCCGCCTTGCCTCGCCTACCTGGCCTCCTCCAGCCCCGCCCTGAGCCCACTGCTCATCTGCGCCGTTGCGTCATTGCCGGAGTCGGCGACGCCTCCGCCCCACCGCGAACCGCCCTGGAACGGTTCGTCCGGTTCACCAGCCCGGTCCACCTGAACTTGTAAACCGCTCCGGACCGCCCGGGGTTTTTATTTTGCAGACTCCACCGACCGTCCTGTAAGGCCCAATGTGAGCAGCCCAGTCCCAGCAGATCTGGCCCATGTCATGTTTTTTTCCGTTCCACGAATTTGTCCGTTTTTCTGGCGAATTACTGTTTTACAGAAAGCCCCCTAAACTTCATGCATTTAATAACTTCACAACCGTGCATCGAATCTAAATAATTTATACATGAAACTTGCTTAGAATTTTGTCTAGTTTCATAATATTCACTTTCATCCATGTTTAAAATGTTTAAAATGATGTTTGTTAAATTTGCTCCTATGCCATGTTAAAATGTTAATTCATAACTTTAACCGTAGCTCCAAACCTAACAATTTTATATGTAAATGGGGTAGAAAAATGCCTAGTTTAACATGGTGGCATCACTTTGCATGTTTAACAACTCTAAAATATGGTTTAGGGCAGAACAGGACCAAACCTAATATATGCACATGGGGATTTACCGGAATTGTTGTTCGTTGTTTCCGGCCTCATTTAAACTTGCCTAGATAGGTAGTTTTCTTTGCTTCACCCTCTTGCCATGTTTAACAACATTTAATATTGTTGGGTACATAAACGAGATCGAACTAAATAACTTGTCGTGGTGTTTCGTCAATATGCCCGTTGCATATTGAGCTCCACTTAATTTGTAGGTTGCTTGTGCATTTTGCCATGCCATGCCTCTTTAAACCGGACATGCATCATACTTGATTGTGCATCATGCCATGATTATGTGTTGGTTGTTTACTATGTTGTGTGCTTCTTTCCGGTGTTGCTTCTTCGGGTTGGTTCCGGTAACGTCGCGTTTGTGAGGAACCGTTCGACTACGTCCGTTTGTCTTCTTCATGGACTCGTTCTTCTTCCTTGCGGGATTTCAGGCAAGATGACCATACCCTCGAAATCACTTCTATCTTTGCTTGCTAGTTGCTCGCTCTTTTGCTATGCCTATGCTGCGATACCTACCACTTGCTTATCATGCCTCCCATATTGTTGAACCAAGCCTCTAACCCACCTTGTCCTAGCAAACCGTTGATTGGCTATGTTACCGCTTTGCTCAGCCCCTCTTATAGCGTTGTTAGTTGCAGGTGAAGATTGAAGTTTGTTCCTTGTTGGAACATGGAGATGTTGTTCCTTGTTGGAACATGTTTACTTGTTGGGATATCACATATATCTTTTTAATTAATGCATCTATATACTTGGTAAAGGGTGGAAGGCTCGGCCTTATGCCTGGTGTTTTGTTCCACTCTTGCCGCCCTAGTTTCCGTCATATCGGTGTTATGTTCCCGGATTTTGCGTTCCTTACGCGGTTGGGTAATAATGGGAACCCCTTGACAGTTCGCCTTGAATAAAACTCCTCCAGCAATGCCCAACCTTGGTTTTACCATTTGCACTAACAACCTACCACCTTCCCTTGGGTTCTGCAGACTCAAGGGTCATCTTTATTCTAACCCCCCGGGCCAGTGCTCCTCTGAGTGTTGGTCCGAACTGAGCTGCCTGCGGGGCCACCTCGGGGAAACTTGAGGGTTGGTTTTACTCGTAGCTAGTCTCATCTGAGTGTGCCCTGAGAAGAGATATGTGCAGCTCCTATCGGGATTTGTCGGCACATTCGGGCGGTGTTGCTGGATTTTGTTTTAACTTGTCGAAGTGTCTTGTAGAACCGGGATACCGAGTCTGATCGGAATGTCTCGGGAGGAGGTCTATTCCTTCGTTGACCGTGAGAGCTTGTCATGGGCTAAGTTGGGACTCCCCTGCAGGGATTGAACTTTCGAAAGCCGTGCCCGCGGTTATGGGCAGATGGGAATTTGTTAATGTCCGGTTGTAGAAAACCTGAAGTTGACCTTAATTAAAATACATCAACCGCGTGTGTTACCGTGATGGTCTCTTTCCGGCGGAGTCCGGGAAGTGAACACGGTGTTGGAGTAATGTTTGACGTAGGTTGTTCTAGGATCACTTCTTGATCATAGTTTCACGATCGTGCTTTGCCTTCTCTTCTCGCTCTCATTTGCGTATGTTTAGCCACCATATATGCTAGTCGCTTGCTGCAGCTACACCTCATACCTTTTACCCTACCTATAAGCTTAAATAGTCTTGATCGCGAGGGTGTGAGATTGCTGAGTCCCCGTGACTCACAGATACTTCCAAAACCAGTTTGCAGGTGCCGATGATACCGTGCAGATGATGCAACCAAGCTCAGGAGGAGCTCGATTAAGATCTTGCCCTTATGTTGTTTCGTTCTAGTCGATCAGTAGTGGAGCCCAGTTGGGGTCGATCGGGGATCTGTGTAGCATTTGGGGTAGTCTTCTTTTATTTTGGCTCCGTAGTCGGGCCTTGATTGTATCTGGATGATGTAATGCTTTATTCTTGTATTTGTGTGAAGTGGCGATTGTAAGCCAACTATGTATCTCTTTCCCTTATGTATTACATGGGTTGTGTGAATATTACCTCACTTGCGACATTGCTTTCAATGCGGTTATGCCTCTAAGTCGTGCTTCGACACGTGGGAGATATAGCCGCATCGAGGGCGTTACACAAGCACCATATATTAGAGGATTCATAACAATATAACTTCTGTGTGAATATAAGTAAACATAACTCATTACATTGTCTTCCTTGTCCAATGAAAACCGGTACATATGGATCACATGCAGACTACTCGCTAAGAAAGAAACTCCATGACCCCACGGTCAACCCGACAAACATACATAACGCGGAGCCACCATGACCCTTTGCACTTCCATATCACAAAGAAACCCCCAACGAGACCAAGGTTGAAGACAACAGACACCACCAAATTCACGGAGACGAGCCAATCGGAAATGGTGGCCGAAGAAAATGAGAATCATCCATTAAGCAACCGCGAATACCTTACCAATGACATCACTCTTCTAGCCTATGGTCTTGAGAGCATTCTTCACCTTCTCAAGTTTGCCCGTAAAAGCCTCCTCCATTAGGAGGGAAGAAATCTCCTTGGTAGGCCCTGGGCTAGCTGCCTCCAAGCAGGCGAGCAAGTTGCGAAGCTTTTTCGTGAATGTTGACTACCATGATTAGATTCAAAACATAGGATATACTAGGAATTATTCTGGTTTTTCTTGTACTCCAAGAAGATCATGTACTGCTCTATATATGCCCATGATGCTCAAGCAATAAACATTGATTTCATCAATTCCTCTCTATATCTTCCAACATGGTATCAACCTAACCAATCCAAACCCTAGCCGCCGCCGCCGCTTCTGCTCCGCACCGCCCCTGGGGCGGTCGGTCTTCATGGCCGCCACCGGGGCCCCGTCGCCAGTAACTAAGCATATTTTGCCTCTTTTTGATTGTGATCGGGCATGTGATCCGGCACTGGTATGATTCGGCGCATTGTGTGGATCGGAGTACATTTGAATTCGAATTTACTAGCAACCATATACCGGCTACGGCTGGGTGGCAGCCTCCTGCATCCGTTTTTGCGGACTGGTCCTCCTGTCTACGGACGGATGCACAAGAAAAATTGCGATTTGCCGTTGGAGATGCCCTTACAATCTGTGTTGCATTTCACTCAACATTGATGATGCCCTACAAGAAATATGTTAATTGCAACCATCACTATTGGTCATCGAATGGTCATTGTTTGTGACCTTTTTGCGACCAAAAACAATTGGTCAAAAGCTGACCGTCTTTCATGAAACTTAATGACCTTCTTTCTGATACGGTCGTAGAAGGCAACGACCAAAATAAAAGGTTGTTGGTTCTACGACCTTTTGTTTTGGTCGTTGGCAGCCTTCCCAGGCTACGTCGGATCCAACGTGGCAAGCTGACGTGGTAAAATTGCGACCAATTGTATTGGTCATTGATAAGAATCAGCCCGGTCCAATTCGGTGTTTATATGGGCCAAACCCAGTAATCCAGCCCATTTAATGTATTTTTTCCTGTTAAATTTGGCTGCACATGGGCCAAGCCCAATAATTCGGCCTTTTTGTTTTCTAAGCTGCATCCAGTGTTTTTGGGCATTAGCCTTTCTGTGGTCCATTTCTTTTCTGGGTCTCATCTATTTTTCTTTTGGGCCTTGGCCTTTTTTCAGTCAGTTTCCTTAATTTTCAGCCTTTCCTATGAATATTATTTTGTAAATGGCCTTTTGGATGCCAAATACTACTAGGTCCCTGAAGGAAATATGCCCTAGAGGCAATAATAAAGTTATTATTTATTTCCTTATTTCATGATAAATGTTTATTATTCATGCTTTGTATTAACCGGAAACATAATACATGTGTGAATACATAGACAAACATAGTGTCACTAGTATGCCTCTACTTGACTAGCTCATTGATCAAAGATGGTTAAGTTTCCTAGCCATAGATATGAGTTGTTATTTGATCAACGGGGTCACATTATTAGGAGAATGATGTGATTGACTTGACCCATTTCGTTAGCTTAGCACTTGATCGTTTAAGTTTACTGCTATTGCTTTCTTCATGACTTATACATGTTCCTATGACTATGAGATTATGCAACTCCCGAATACCATAGGAACACTCTGTGTGCTACCAAATGTCACAACATAACTGGGTGATTATAAAGGTGCTCTACAGGTGTCTTCGATGGTGTTCGTGGAGTTGGCGTAGATCAAGAATAGGATTTGTCACTCCGATTGTCGGAGAGGTATCTCTGGGCCCTCTCGGTAATGCACATCACTATAAGCCTTGCAAGCAATGTGACTAATGAGTTAGTTGCGGGATGTTGCATTACGGAACGAGTAAAGAGACTTGCCGGTAACGAGATTGAACTAGGTATTGAGATACCGAGAATCTCGGGCAAGTAACATACCGATGACAAAGGGAACAACGTATTTTTCTATGCGGTTTGATCGTCAAAGATCTTCGTAGAATATGTAGGAACCAATAAGAGCATCCAGGTTCCGCTATTGGTTATTGACCGGAGACGCGTCTCGGTCATGTCTACATAGTTCTCGAACCCGTAGGGTCTGCATGCTTAAAGTTCTGTGACGATCGGTATTATGAGTTTTTGTGTTTTGATGTATCGAAGGTAGTTTGGAGTCCCGGATATGATCACGGACATGACGAGGAGTCTCTAAATGGTCGAGACATAAAGATCGATATATTGGAAGGTTATATTCGGACACCGGCTAAGTTCCGGGGGTTATCGGATAAATACCAAAGAACCGGGAGGTTACCGGAACCTCCCGGGGGGTTATTGGGCCTTATTGGCCCAAGTGGAGGAAGAGGAGAGGCGGCCAGCTAGGGGCGTGCGGCCCCCCTAGCCCAAACCGAATTGGACTAGGGGGTCGTCCCCCTTTCCTTCTTCTTCTCCTCCCCTTCCTTCTCCTCTTCTACTAGGACTAGGAAAGAGGGGGCAATCCTACTTGGAGTAGGATTGCCCCCCTTGGGCTCCCCTCCTCCTCCTTGGCCGCCCCCCAACTCCTCTCCCTCCTTTATATACTGGGAGGGGCACCCCTTGGAGGGACAACAATTGATCTGTTGATCTCTTAGCCGTGTGTGGTGCCCCCCTCCACCATAATCCACCTCGGTTATATCGTAGCTGTGGTTAGGCGAAGCCCTGCATCGGTAGCTTCATCAACATCGTCACCACTCCATTATGCTGACGAAACTCTTCTCCGAGCTCTATTGGATCGTGAGTTCACGGGACATCACCGAGCTGAACGTGTGTTGAACGCGGAAGTGCCGTACGTTGGGTGCTTAGGATCATTCGATCATGAAGATGTATGACTACATCAACCGCGTTGTTAGAACGCTTCCGCTTAACGGTCTACGAGGGTACGTGGACGACACTCTCCCCTCTCGTTGCTATGCATCACCATGATCTTGCGTGTGCGTAGGAATTTTTTTGAAATTACTACGTTCCCCAACAGTGGCATCTGAGCCAGGTTTATGCGTAGATGTTGTATGCACGAGTAAAACACAAGTGAGTTGTGGGCGATACAAGTCATACTTCTTACCAGCATGTCATACTTTGGATTGGCAGTATTGTTGGATGAAGCGGCCCGAACCGACATTACGCGTACGCTTACGCGAGACTGGTTCTACCGACGTGCTTTGCACACAGGTGGCTAGCGGGTGTCAGTTTCTCCAACTTTAGTTGAACCGAGTGTGGCTACACCCGGTCCTTGAGAAGGTTAAGACAACACTAACTTGACAAACTATCATTGTGGTTTTGATGCGTAGGTAAGAACGGTTCTTGCTCAGCCCGTAGCAGCCATGTAAAACTTGCAACAACAAAGTAGAGGACGTCTAACTTATTTTTGCAGGGCATGTTGTGATGTGATATGGTCAAGACATGATGCTATATTTATTGTATGAGATGATCATGTTTTGTAACAGAGTTATCGGCAACTGGCAGGAGCCATATGGTTGTCGCTTTATTGTATGCAATGCAATCGCCCTGTAATTGCTTTACTTTATCACTAAGCCGTAGCGATAGTCGTAGAAGCAATAGTTGGCGAGACGACAACGTTGCTACGATGGAGATCAAGGTGTCACGCTGGTGACGATGGTGATCATAGCGGTGCTTTGGAGATGGAGATCAAAGGCACAAGATGATGATGGCCATATCATATGACTTATATTGATTGCATGTGATGTTTATCCTTTGTGCATCTTATTCTGCTTTGTTTGACGGTAGCATTATATGATGGTCTCTCACTAAATTTCAAGGTAAAAGTGTTCTCCCTGAGTATGCACCGTTGCCAAAGTTCGTCGTGCCGAGACACCACGTGATGATCGGGTGTGATAAGCTCAACGTTCATCTACAACGGGTGTAAGACAGTTTTACACACGCAGAATACTCGGGTTAAACTTGACAAGCCTAGCATATGCAGATATGGCCTCGAAACACCGAGACCGAAAGGTCGAGCGTGAACCATATAGTAGATATGATCAACATAGTGATGTTCACCATTGAAAACTACTCCATTTCACGTGATGATCGGTTATGGTTTAGTTGATATGGATCACGTGATCACTTAGATGATTAGAGGGATGTCTATCTAAGTGGGAGTTCTTAAGTAATATGATTAATTGAACTTAAATTTATCATGAACTTAGTACCTGGTAGTATTTTGCTTGTCTATGTTATTGTAGATAGATGGCCCGTGCTGTTGTTCTGTTGAATTTTAATGCGTTCCTTGAGAAAGCAAAGTTGAAAGATGATGGTAGCAATTACACGGACTGGGTCCGTAACTTGAGGATTATCCTCATTGCCGCACATAAGAATTACGTCCTAGAAGCACCGCTGGGTGCCAAACCCACTGCAGGAGCAACACCAGATGTTATGAACGTCTGGCAGAGCAAAGCTGATGACTACTCGATAGTTCAGTGTGCCATGCTTTACAGCTTAGAACCGGGACTTCAACGACGTTTTGAACGTCATGGAGCATATGAGATGTTCCAGGAGTTGAAGTTAATATTTCAAGCAAATGCCCGAATTGAGAGATATGAAGTCTCCAATAAGTTCTACAGCTGCAAGATGGAGGAGAATAGTTTTGTCACTGAACATATACTCAGAATGTCTGGGTACCATAATCACTTGACTTAGTTGGGAGTTAATCTTCTGGTTGATAGTGTCATTGACAGAGTTCTTCAATCACTGCCACCAAGCTACAAGAGCTTCGTGATGAACTATAATATGCAAGGGATGCATAAGACGATTCCCGAGCTCTTCGCAATGCTAAAGCCTGCGGAGGTAGAAATCAAGAAGGAGCATCAAGTGTTGATGGTCAATAAGACCACCGGTTTCAAGAAAAAGGGTAAAGGGAAGAAGAAAGGGAACTTCAAGAAGAACGGCAAACAAGTTGCTGCTCAAGAGAAGAAACCCAAGTATGGACCTAAGCCTGAGACTGAGTGCTTCTACTGCAAAGGGACTGGTCACTAGAAGCGGAACTGCCCCAAGTATTTGGCGGATAAGAAGGATGGCAAGGTGAACAAAGGTATATGTGATATACATGTTGTTGATGTGTACCTTACTAGAGCTCGCAGTAGCACCTGGGTATTTGATACTGGTTCTATTGCTAATATTTGCAACTCGAAACAGGGACTACAGATTAAGAGAAGACTGGCTAAGGACGAGGTGATGATGCGCGTGGGAAATGGTTCCAAAGTCGATGTGATCGCCGTCGGCACGCTACCTCTACATCTACCTTCGGGATTAGTTTTAGACCTAAATAATTGTTATTTGGTGCCAGCGTTAAGCATGAACATTATATCTGGATCTTGTTTAATGCGTGACGGTTATTCATTTAAATCTGAGAATAATGGTTGTTCTATTTATATAAGTAATATCTCTTATGGTCATGCACCCTTAAAGAATGGTCTATTTGTGTTAAATCTCGATAGTAGTGATACACATATTCATAATGTTGAAGCCAAAAGATGCAGAGTTGACAATGATAGTGCAACTTATTCGTGGCACTGCCATTTGGGTCATGTTGATGTAAAGCGCATGAAGAAACTCCATACTGATGGACTTCTGGAATCACTTGATTATGAATCACTTGGTAATTGCGAACCATGCCTCATGGGAAAGATGACTAAAACGCCATTCTCCGGAACAATGGAGCGAGCAACAGACTTGTTGGAAATCATACATACTGATGTATGTGGTCCGATGAATGTTGAGGCTCGTGGCGGGTATCGTTATTTTCTCATCTTCACAGATGATTTGATCAGATATGGGTATATCTACTTAATAAAACATAAGTCTGAAACATTTGAAAAGTTCAAAGAATTTCAGAGTGAAGTGGAAAATCATCGTAACAAGAAAATAAAGTTTCTACGATCTGATCGTGGAGGAGAATATTTGAGTTACGAGTTTGGTATACATTTGAAACAATGTGGAATAGTTTCACAACTCACGCCACCCGGAACACCACAGCGTAATGGTGTGTCCGAACGTCGTAATCGTACTTTACTAGATATGGTGCGATCTATGATGTCTCTTACTGATTTACCGCTGTTGTTTTGGGGTTATGCTTTAGAGACAGCTGCATTCACGTTAAATAGGGCACCATCGAAATCCGTTGAGACGACGCCTTATGAACTGTGGTTTGGCAAGAAACCAAAATTGTCGTTTCTTAAAGTTTGGGGCTGCGATGCTTATGTGAAAAAGCTTCAACCTGATAAGCTCGAACCCAAATCGGAGAAATGTGTCTTCATAGGATACCCAAAGGAGACTGTTGGGTACACCTTCTATCATAGATCCGAAGGCAAGACATTTGTTGCTAAGAATGGATCCTTACTAGAGAAGGAGTTTCTCTCGAAAGAAGTGAGTGGGAGGAAAGTAGAACTTGATGAGGTAACTGTACCTGCTCCCTTACTGGAGAATAGTTCATCACAGAAACCGGTTCCTGTGACACCTACACCAATTAGTGAGGAAGCTAATGTTGATGATCATGAAACTTCAGATCAAGTTACTACTGAACCTCGTAGGTCAACCAGAGTAAGATCCGCGCCAGAGTGGTACGGTAATCCTATTCTGGAGGTCATGTTACTTGACCATGACGAGCCTACAAACTATGAGGAAGCGATGATGAGCCCAGATTCTGCAAAATGGCTTGAAGCCATGTAATCTGAGATGGGATCCATGTATGAGAACAAAGTGTGGACTTTGGTTGACTTGCCCGATGATCGGCAATCCATCGAGAATAAATGGATTTTCAAGAAGAAGATTGACGCTGACGGTAACGTTACTATCTACAAAGCTCGACTTGTTGCGAAAGGTTTTCGACAAGTTCAAGGAGTTGACTATGATGAGACCTTCTCACCCGTAGCGATGCTTAAGTCCGTCCAAATCATGTTAGCAATTGCTGCATTTTATGATTATGAAATTTGGAAAATGGATATAAAGACTGCATTCCTGAATGGTTTTTTGGAAGAAGAGTTGTATATGATGCAACCTGAAGGTTTTATCGATCCAAAGGGTACTAACAAAGTGTGCAAGCTCCAGTGATCCATTTATGGACTAGTGCAAGCCTCTTGGAGTTGGAATAAACGTTTTAATAGTGCCATCAAAGCATATGGTTTTATACATACTTTTGGAGAAGCCTGTATTTACAAGAAAGTGAGTGGGAGCTCTGTAGCATTTCTAATATTATATGTGGATGACATATTGTTGATTGGAAAAGATATAGAATTTCTGGATAGCATAAAAGGATACTTGAATAAGAGTTTTTCCAATGAAAGACCTCGGTGAAGCTGCTTATATATTGGGCATCAAGATTTATAGAGATAGATCAAGACGCTTAATTGGACTTTCACAAAGCACATACCTTGATAAATTTTTGAAGAAGTTCAAAATGGATCAAGCTAAGAAAGGGTTCTTACCTGTGTTACAAGGTGTGAAGTTGAGTAAGACTCAATGCCTGACCACTTCAGAAGATAGAGAGAAAATGAAAAGTGTTACCTATGCTTCAGCCATAGGCTCTATCATGTATGCAATGCTGTGTACCAGACCTGATGTGTGCCTTGCTATTAGTTTAGTAGGGAGGTACCAAAGTAATCCAGGAGTGGATCACTGGACAATGGTCAATAACATCCTGAAATACCCGAAAAGGACTAAGGATACGTTTCTCGTTTATGGAGGTGACAAAGAGCTCGTCGTAAATGGTTACGTCGATGCAATCTTTGACACTGATCCGGACGATTCTAAATCGCAAACCGGATACATGCTTATATTGAATGGTGGAGCTGTAGTTGGAGCAGTTCTAAACAAAGCGTCGTGGCGGGATCTACATGTGAAGCAGAGTACATAGCTGCTTCGGAAGCAACAAATGAAGGAGTCTGGATGAAGGAGTTCATATCCGATCTAGGTGTCATACCTAGTGCATCAGGTCCAATGAAAATCTTTTGTGACAATACTGGTGCAATTGTCTTGGCAAAGGAATCCAGATTTCACAAGAGAACCAAGCACATCAAGAGACGCTTCAATTCCATCCGAGATCAAGTCCAGGTGGTAGACATAGAGATATCCAAGATACATACAGATCTGAATGTTGCAGACCCACTGACTAAGCCTCTTCCACAAGCAAAACATGATCAGCACCAAGACTCCATGGGTGTTAGAATCATTACTGTGTAATCTAGATTATTGACTCTAGTGCAAGTGGGAGACTGAAGGAAATATGCCCTGGAGGAAATAATAAAGTTATTATTTATTTCCTTATTTCATGATAAATGTTTATTATTCATGCTAGAATTGTATTAACCGGAAATATAATACATGTGTGAATACATAGACAAACATAGTGTCACTAGTATGCCTCTACTTGACTAGCTCATTGATCAAAGATGGTTAAGTTTCCTAGCCATAGACATTAGTTGTTATTTGATCAACGGGATCACATCATTAGGAGAATGATGTGATTGACTTGACCTATTTTTTTAGCTTAGCACTTGATCGTTTAAGTTTACTGCTATTGCTTTCTTCATGACTTATACATGTTCCTATGACTATGAGATTATGCAACTCCCAAATACCGGAGGAAAACTTTGTGTGCTACCAAACGTCACAACGTAACTGGGTGATTATAAAGGTGCTCTACATGTGTCTCCGATGGTGCTCGTGGAGTTGGCATAGATCAAGAACATGATTTGTCACTCCGATTGTCGGAGAGGTATCTCTGGGCCCTCTCGGTAATGCACATCACTATAAGCCTTGCAAGCAATGTGACTAATGAGTTAGTTGCGGGATGTTGCATTACGGAATGAGTAAAGAGACTTGCCGTTAACGAGATTGAACTAGGTATTGAGATACCGAGAATCTCGGGCAAGTAACATACCGATGACAAAGGGAACAACGTATTTTGTTATGCGGTTTGACCGATAAAGATCATCCTAGAATATGTAGGAACCAATATGAGCATCCAGGTTCCGCTATTGGTTATTGACCGGAGACGTGTCTCCGTCATGTCTACATAGTTCTCGAACCCGTAGGGTCCGCACGCTTAAAGTTCTGTGACGATCGATATTATGAGTTTTTGTGTTTTGATGTACCGAAGGTAGTTCGGAGTCCCGGATATGATCACGGAGATGATGAGGAGTCTCGAAATGGTCGAGACGTAAAGATCAATATATTGGAAGGTTATATTCGGACGCCGGATGAGTTCTGGGGGTTATCGAATAAATACCGGAGAACCGGGAGGTTACCGGAACCTCCCGGGGGGTTATTGGGCCTTATGGGCCCAAGTAGAGTAAGAGGAGAGGCAGCTAGCTAGGGGCGCACGCCCCCCTAGCCCAAGCCAAATTGGACTAGGGGGCCGGCCCCCCTTTCCTTCTTCTTCTCCTCCCCTTCCTTCCCCTCTCCTACTAGGACTAGGAAAGAGGGGGAAATCCTACTTGGAGTAGGATTGCCCCCCTTGGGCGCGCCTCCTCCTCCTTGGCTGCCCCCTCCTCCTCTCCCTCCTTTATATACTGGGAGGGGGGACCCCTTGGAGGGACAACAATTGATCTGTTGATGTCTTAGCCATGTGCGGTGCCCCCCTCCACCATAATCCACCTCGGTTATATGGTAGCAGTGCTTAGGCGAAGCCCTGCATCGGTAGCTTCATCAACATCGTCACCACTCCATCGTGCTGACGAAACTCTTCCCCGAGGTCTACTCGATTGTGAGTTCGTGGGACGTCACTGAGCTGAACGTGGAGGTGCCATTTGTTCGGTGCTGAGGACAGGTCGATTGTGAAGACGTACGACTACATCAACCGCTTTGTTATAACGCTCCCGCTTAACGGTCTACGAGGGTACGTGGATGACACTCTCCCCTCTCGTTGCTATGCACCACCATGATCTTGTGTGTGCGTAGGAATTTTTTTGAAATTACTACATTCCCCAACAGTCCCACTTGTCAGGTTCTAATTAACGATAGCCCAGGTTTCAATTTCCACAATTTGAAACAATTATTTCAATGAGAACAGTAAACAGATGAAAATTAACAAAACACATGCCAATTTTGGCTAATAGCACAATATTTACATCGTTCATTTCACCAACATACTATCAAAACATATGACAATTACTACAAATATACTTCTGACTTCTTCACTTTGAGGCTAGAGCTCTTGTAAATGTTCATAGAGGCTGAATGAAGCAGCATCACCTTGTTGAGCAGCAGATTATCAGCATCATCCCAGGTTGGATCAGCTCAGCAGAGCATCCCCGGTCGTTGCCATGACTTGAGCAGCAACATCTCAGGTTGATAACTGGATCCTGCAGCGAGCAGCAGCAAATCTAGCATTCCTGAAATAGCAACAGTACAACAATCATATCACACAACAAGGATACCCCCTATAAAGCAACACATATTCTACAACATTTTGACTACAGGTTGCAAATTCACAGGAGATACGCATATAAGCGTTGCAGCATATGCATTGTAGACTTACTGCTCATGACCATAGTGTCATACATAGATTGCACCAGATCTTATATGTTGCCATGTATGCGTTGTATATTATGTCTGTTATAAGACCGCAAATTTACATAATTAAAAATAAAATTAATTAGACACACCGACACTGATAATGAATGTGGTGGCCAAAATATATGTTAATGCATCCAGTGTTTTTGGGCCTTAGCCTTTATGTCGTGGAATTGTCACGGCAGATGTCCTAGTGAAAGGACTTAGTCGTGGAGCCATCGCAACTAGGAAGCTTAAAGGGGTTAATCGGGACAAAGGACACGAGAGGTTTATACAGGTTCGGCCCCTTGCGGTGAAGGTAAAGCCTAGTCCAGTTGTTGTGGTATTTCTAGGTTTCGATGACCAAGGAGCAAAATACGCTAGCTTGGCTCTCGATATGTTTTTTTCTTGCCCTAAGCCACCGCCGGGTCATCCCCTTATATACACGGGTTGACGCCTGGCGGCCTACAGAGTCCCGGCCGGCTCATACAACGTGTCCGGCTCGGTGACTTCTTTTACATGCCTTACTTGACAAGTCTTACTGATACATGGCGGTTTACAATTATGGGCTTTAATCTGCCTCTGGGCTTGGGCCCGCTACAAGTCTTATAATGAACCGTCGCCTTGTATACTCGTTGGGCTTCTTTGAGGAACCCGCCATTAAGATTGACCCGAACCCTCCTGGGCGGGTCATACCTGGTAATCATATCCCCAACATTAGACCCCAGGTTGATTTGAACTCTGTTCTTGTCAATCTCTAACACTTAGACAAAATCCATATTCTGCCGTTTGTAAAAGCTCTGTAACCCGTCATGACGTCATCTTCAGAAAATTTGAAAATCTGCCTTGACGTCTGTTGGGGAACATAGTAATTTCAAAAAATTTCCTACGCACACGCAAGATCATGGTGATGCATATCAACAAGAGGGGAGAGTGTTGTCTACGTACCCTCGTAGACCGAAAGCGGAAGCGTTAGCACAACGCGGTTGATGTAGTCGTACGTCTTCACGATCCGACCGATCAAGTACCGAACGTACGACACCTCCGAGTTCAACACACGTTCAGCCCGATGACGTCCCTCGAACTCTGATCCAGCCGAGTGTTGAGGGAGAGTTTCGTCAGCACGACGGCGTGGTGACGATGTTGATGTTCTACCGACGCAGGGCTTTGCCTAAGCACCACTACAGTAATATTGAGGTGGACTATGGTGGAGGGGGGCACCGCACACGGCTAAAGGATCAAACGATCAATTGTTGTGTCTATGGGGTGCTCCCTGCCCCCGTATATAAAGGAGCAAGGGGGGGGGGTGCGGCCGGCCAGGGAGAGGGCGTGCCAGGAGGAGTCCTACTCCCACCGGGAGTAGGACTCCCCCCTTTCCTTGTTGGAATAGGATTCGGGAGAAGGAAAGAGAGCGGGGGAGAAGGAAAGAGGGGGCCCGGCCCCCTTGCCCTAAACCAATTCGGTTTGGGACTTGGGGGGGGGGGGGGCCCCCCCCCTGGGGGGGGCGCCCCACACTCCCCTTGCTTCCCTCTATTTCCACTAAGGCCCATGTAGGCCCATTAAGCCCCCGGGGGGTTCCGGTAACCTCCCGGTACTCCGGTAAAATCCCGATTTCACCCGGAACACTTCCGACATCCAAACATAGGCTCCCAATATATCAATCTTCTTGTCTCGACCATTTCGAGACTCCTCGTCATGTCCTTGATCACATCCGGGACTCTGAACAACCTTCGGTACATCAAAACATATAAACTCATAATATAACCGTCATCGTGCGACCCTACGGGTTCGAGAACTATGTAGACATGACCGAGACACGTCTCCGATCAATAACCAATAGCGGAACCTGGATGCTCATATTGGCTCCCACATATTCTATGAAGACCTTTATCGGTCAAACCGTACAACAACATACGTTGTTCCCTTTGTCATCGGTATGTTACTTGCCCGAGATTCGATCGTCGGTATCTCAATACCTAGTTCAATCTCGTTACCGGCAAGTCTCTTTACTCGTTCCGTAATACATTATCCTGCAACTAACTCATTAGTTGCAATGCTTGCAAGGCTTAAGTGATGTGTACTACCGAGAGGGCCTAGAGATACCTCTCCGACAATCGGAGTGACAAATCCTAATCTCGAAATACGCCAACCCAACAAGTACCTTTGGAGACACCTGTAGAGCACCTTTATAATCACCCAGTTACGTTGTGACATTTGGTAGCACACAAAGTGTTCCTCCGATAAACGGGAGTTGCATAATCTCAGTGTCATAGGAACATGTATAAGTCATGAAGAAAGCAATAGCAGTAAACTTAAACGATCAAGTGCTAAGCTAAAAAAATAGGTCAAGTCAATCACATCATTCTCCTAATGATGTGATCCCGTTGATCAAATAACAACTAATGTCTATGGCTAGGAAACTTAACCATCTTTGATCAACGGGCTAGTCAAGTAGAGGCATACTAGTGACAATCTGTTTGTCTATGTATTCACACATGTATTATGTTTCCGGTTAATACAATTCTAGCATTAATAATAAACATTTATCATGATATAAGGAAATAAATAATAACTTTATTATTGCCTCTAGGGCATATTTCCTTCAGTCTCCCACTTGCACTAGAGTCAATAATCTAGATTACATAGTAATGATTCTAACACCCATGGAGCCTTGGTGCTGATGATGTTTTGCTCGTGGAAGAGGCTTAGTCAACGGGTCTGCAACATTTAGATCCGTATGTATCTTGCAAATTTCTATGTCTCCCACCCGGACTAGATCCCAGATGGAATTGAAGAGTCTCTTGATGTGCTTGGTTCTCTTGTGAAATCTGGATTCCTTTGCCAAGGCAATTGCACCAGTATTGTCACAAAAGATTTTCATTGGACCCTATGCACTAGGTATGACACCTAGATCGGATATGAACTCCTTCATCCAGACTCCTTCATTTGCTGCTTCCGAAGCAGCTATGTACTCCGCTTCACATGTAGATCCCGCCACAAAGCTTTGTTTAGAACTGCACCAACTGACAGCTCCACCGTTTAATGTAAACACGTATCCGGTTTGCGATTTAGAATCGTCCGGATCAGTGTCAAAGCTTGCATCTACGTAACCGTTTACGATGAGCTCTTTGTCACCTCCATAAACGAGAAACATATCCTTAGTCCTTTTCAGGTATTTCAGGATGTTCTGGACCGCTGTCCAGTGACCCGCTCCTGGATTACATTGGTACCTCCCTGCTAGACTTATAGCAAGGCACACATTAGGTCTGGTACACAGCATTGCATACATGATAGAGCCTATGGCTGAAGCATAGGGAACATATTTCATTTTCTCTCTATCTTCTGCAGTGGCCGGGCATTGAGTCTTACTCAACTTCACACCTTGTAACACAAGCAAGAACCCTTTCTTTGCTTGATCCATTTTGAACTTCTTCAAAACTTTGTCAAGGTATGTGCTTTGTGAAAGTCCAATTAAGCGTCTTGATCTATCTCTATAGATCTTGATGCCCAATATGTAAGCAGCTTCACCGAGGTCTTTCATTGAAAAACTCTTATTCAAGTATCCCTTTATGCTATCCAGAAATTCTATATCATTTCCAATCAGTAATATGTCATCCACATATAATATCAGAAATGCTACAGAGCTCCCACTCACTTTCTTGTAAATACAGGCTTCTCCAAAAGTCTGTATAAAACCAAATGCTTTGATCACACTATCAAAGCGTTCATTCCAACTCCGAGAGGCTTGCACCAGTCCATAAATGGATCGCTGGAGCTTGGACACTTTGTTAGATCCCTTTGGATCGACAAAACCTTCTGGTTGCATCATATACAACTATTCTTCCAGAAATCCATTCAGGAATGCAGTTTTGACATCCATTTGCCAAATTTCGCAATCATAAAATGCGGCAATTGCTAACATGATTCGGATAGACTTAAGCATCGCTAAGGGTGAGAAGGTGTCATTGTAGTAAATCCCTTGAACTTGTCGAAAACCTTTTGCAACAAGTTGAGCTTTATAGACAGTAACATTACCGTCAGTATCAGTCTTCTTCTTGAAGATCCATTTATTCTCAATTGCTTGCCGATCATCGGGCAAGTCAACCAAAGTCCATACTTTGTTCTCATACATGGATCCCATCTCAGATTTCATGGCCTCAAGCCATTTTGCAGAATCTGGGCTCACCATCACTTCTTCATAGTTCATAGGTTCATCATGATTTAGTAGCATGACTTCCAGAACAGGATTACCGTCCCACTCTGGTGCGGATCTTACTCTGGTTGATCTACGAGGTTCAGTAGTAACTTGATCTGAAGTTCCATGATCATCATCATTAACTTCCTCACTAATTGGTGTAGGAGTCATAGAAACCGGTTTCTGTGATGAACTACTTTCCAATAAAGGAACAGGTATAGTTACCTCATCAAGTTCCACTTTCCTCCCACTCACTTCTTTTGAGAGAAACTCCTTCTCTGGAAAGGATCCATTCTTAGCAACGAATGTCTTGCCTTCGGATATGTGATAGAAGGTGTACCCAACAGTCTCCTTTGGGTATCCTATGAAGACACGTTTCTCCGATTTGGGTTCGAGCTTATCAGGTTGAAGCTTTTTCACATAAGCATCGCAGCCCCAAACTTTCAGAAATGACAACTTTGGTTTCTTGCCAAACCACAATTCATAAGGCGTCGTCTCAACGGATTTTGATGGTGCCCTATTTAATGTGAATGCGACCGTCTCTAAAGCATAACCCCAAAATGATAGCGGTAAATCTGTAAGAGACATCATAGATCGCACCATATCTAGTAAAGTACGATTACGACGTTCGGACACACCATTACGCTGTGGTGTTCCGGGTGGCGTGAGTTGCGAAACTATTCCGCATTGTTTCAAATGTAGACCAAACTCGTAACTCAAATATTCTCCTCCACAATCAGATCGTAGAAACTTTATTTTCTTGTTATGATGATTTTCAACTTCACTATGCAATTCTTTGAACTTTTCAAATGTTTCAGACTTATGCTTCATTAAGTAGATATACCCATATCTGCTTAAATCATCTGTGAAGGTGAGAAAATAACGGTATCCGCCACGAGCCTCAACATTCATCGCACCACATACATCTGTATGTATGATTTCCAATAAATCTGTTGATCTCTCCATAGTTCCGGAGAACGGCGTTTTCGTCATCTTGCCCATGAGGCATGGTTTGCAAGTACCAAGTGATTCATAATCAAGTGGTTCCAAAAGTCCATCAGTATGGAGTTTCTTCACACGCTTTACACCGATATGACCTAAAAGGCAGTGCCACAAATAAGTTGCAATATCATTATCAACTCTGCATCTTTTGGCTTCAACATTATGAATATGTGTATCACTACTATCAAGATTCATCAAAAATAGACCACTCTTCAAGGGTGCATGACCATAAAAGATATTACTCATATAAATAGAAAAACAATTATTCTCAGATTTAAATGAATAACCGTCTCGCATCAAAAAAGATCCAGATATAATGTTCATGCTCAACGTTGGCACCAAATAACAATTATTTAGGTCTAATACTAATCCCGAAGGTAGATGTAGAGGTAGCGTGCCGACCGCGATCACATCGACTTTGGAACCATTTCCCACGCACATCGTCACCTCGTCCTTTGCCAGTGTTCGCTTAATCCGTAGTCCCTATTTCGAGTTGCAAATATTAGCAACAGAACCAGTATCAAATACCCAGGTGCTACTGCGAGCTCTAGTAAGGTACACATCAATAACATGTATATCACATATACCTTTGTTCACCTTGCCATCCTTCTTATCTGCCAAATACTTGGGGCAGTTCTGCTTCTAGTGACTAGTCTGCTTGTAGTAGAAGCACTTAGTTTCAGGCTTAGGTCCAGACTTGGGTTTCTTCTCCTGAGCAGCAACTTGCTTGCTATTCTTCTTGAAGTTCCCCTTCATCTTCCCTTTGCCCTTTTTCTTGAAGCTGGTGGTCTTATTGACCATCAACACTTGATGCTCCTTCTTGATTTCTACCTCCGCTACCTTTAGCATTGCGAAGAGCTCGGGAATTGATTTATTCATCCCTTGCATATTATAGTTCATCATGAAGCTCTTGTAGCTTGGGGGCAGTGATTGTAGAACTCTGTCAATGACACTATCAACCGGAAGATTAACTCCAGCTGAGTTAAGTGATTATGGTACCCAGACATTCTGAGTATATGTTCACTGACAGAACTATTCTCCTCCATCTTGCAGCTGTAGAACTTATTGGAGACTTCATATCTCTCAATCCGGGCATTTGCTTGAAATATTAACTTCAACTCCTGGAACATCTCATATGCTCCATGACGTTCTAACGTCGTTGAAGTCCCGGTTCTAAGCCATAAAGCATGGCACATTGAATTATCGAGTAGTCATCAGCTTTGCTCTGCCAGGCGTTCTTAACGTCTGCAGTTGCATCAGCAGCAGGCCTGGCACTCAGCGGTACTTCCAGGACGTAATTCTTCTGAGCAGCAATGAGGATAATCCTCAAGTTACGGACCCAGTCCGTGTAATTGCTACCATCATCTTCCAACTTTGCTTTCTCAAGGAACGCATTAAAATTCAACGGAACAACAGCACGGGCCATCTATCTACAATCAAACATAGACAAGCAAGATAATATCAGGTACTAAGTTCATGATAAATTTAAGTTCAGTTAATCATATTACTTAAGAACTCCCACTTAGAAAGACATCCCTCTAATCTTTTAAGTGATCACATGATCCAAATCAACTAAACCATAACCGATCATCATGTGAAATGGAGTAGTTTTCAATGGTGAACATCACTATGTTGATCATATCTACTATATGATTCACATTCGACCTTTCGGTCTCGGTGTTCCGAGGCCATATCTGCATATGCTAGGCTCGTCTAGTTTAACCTGAGTATTCTGCGTGTGCAAAAATGGCTTGCACCCGTTGTAGATGGACATAGAGCTTATCACACCCGATCATCACGTGCTGTCTGGGCACGACGAACTTTGGCAACGGTGCATACTCAGGGAGAGCACTTTTATCTTGAAATTTAGTGAGAGATCATCTTATAATGCTACCGTCAATCAAAGCAAGATAAGATGCATAAAAGATAAACATCATATGCAATCAATATAAGCGATATGATATGGCCATCATCATCTTGTGCTTGTGATCTCCATCTCCAAAGCACCGTCATGATCACCATCGTCACCGGCGCGACACCTTGACCTCCATCGTAGCATCGATGTCGTCTCACCAATCTTATGCTTCTACGACTATCGCTACCGCTTAGTGATAAAGTAAAGCATTACAGGGCGATTGCATTGCATACAATAAAGCGACAACCATATGGCTCCTGCCTGTTGCCGATAACTCGGTTACAAAACATGATCATCTCATACAATAAAATTTAGCATCATGCTTTGACCATATCACATCACAACATGCACTGCAAAAACAAGTTAGACGTCCTCTACTTTGTTGTTGCAAGTTTTACGTGGCTTCTACGGGCTTAGCAAGAACCGTTCTTACCTACGCATCAAAACCACAATGATAGTTTGTCAAGTTGGTGCTGTTTTAACCTTCACAAGGACCGGGCGTAGCCACACTCGGTTCAACTAAAGTTGGAGAAACCGACACCCGCCAGCCACCTGTGTGCAAAGCACGTCGGTAGAACCAGTCTCGCGTAAGCGTACACGTAATGTCGGTCCAGGCCGCTTCATCCAACAATACCGCCGAACCAAAGTATGACATGCTGGTAAGCAGTATGACTTATATCACCCACAACTCACTTGTGTTCTACTCGTGCATATGACATCTACGCATAAAACCTGGCTCGGATGCCACTGTTGGGGAACGTAGTAATTTCAAAAAATTTCCCACGCACACGCAAGATCATGGTGATGGATAGCAACAAGAGGGGAGAGTGTTGTCTACGTACCCTCGTAGACCGAAAGCGGAAGCGTTAGCACAATGCGGTTGATGTAGTCGTACGTCTTCACGATCCGACCGATCAAGTACCGAACGTATGACACCTCCGAGTTCAGCACACGTTCAGCCTGATGACGTCCCTCGAACTCCGATCCAGCCGAGTGTTGAGGGAGAGTTTCGTCAGCACGACGGCGTGGTGACAATGTTGATGTTCTACTGACGCAGGGCTTCGCCTAAGCACCGCTATAGTAATATCGAGGTGGACTATGGTGGAGGGGGGCACCGCACACGGCTAAAGGATCAAACGATCAATTGTTGTGTCTATGGGGTGCCCCCTACCCCCATATATAAAGGAGCAAGGGGGGGGGCGATGGGAGTAGGACTCCCCCGTTTCCTAGTTGGAATAGGATTCGGGAGAAGGAAAGAGAGCGGGGGAGAAGGAAAGAGGGGGCCGGCCCCCCTTGCCCTAAACCAATTCGGTTTGGGCCTTGGGGGGGGGGCGCCCCACACTCCCCTTGCTTCCCTCTATTTCCACTAAGGCCCATGTAGGCCCATTAAGCCCCCGGGGGGTTCCGGTAACCTCCCGGTACTCCGGTAAAATCCCGATTTCACCCGGAACACTTCCGACATCCAAACATAGGCTTCCAATATATCAATCTTCATGTCTCCACCATTTCGGGATTCCTCGTCATGTCCTTGATCACATTCGGGACTCCTAACAACCTTCGGTACATCAAAACATATAAACTCATAATATAACCGTCATCGTAACGTTAAGCGTGCGGACCCTACGGGTTCGAGAACTATGTAGACATGACCGAGACACGTCTCCGGTCAATAACCAATAACGGTACCTGGATGCTCATATTGGCTCCCACATATTCTACGAAGATCTTTATCGGTCAAACCGTTCAACAACATACGTTGTTCCCTTTGTCATCCGTATGTTACTTGCCCGAGATTCGATCGTCGGTATCTCAATACCTAGTTCAATCTCGTTACCGGCAAGTCTCTTTACTCGTTCCGTAATACATTATCCTGCAACTAACTCATTAGTTGCAATGCTTGCAAGGCTTAAGTGATGTGTATTACCGAGAGGTCCCAGAGATACCTCTCCGACAATCGGAGTGACAAATCCTAATCTCAAAATACACCAACCCAACAAGTACCTTTGGAGACACCTGTAGAGCACCTTTATAATCACCCAGTTACGTTGTGACGTTTGGTAGCACACAAAGTGTTCCTCTAGTAAATGGGAGTTGCATAATCTCATAGTCATAGGAACATGTGTAAGTCATGAAGAAAGCAATAGCAACATACTAAACGATCGGGTGCTAAGCTAACGGAATGGGTCATGTCAATCACATCATTCTCCTAATGATGTGACCCCGTTAATCAAATGACAACTCATGTCTATGGTCAGGAAACATAACCATCTTTGATCAACGGGCTAGTCAAGTAGAGGCATACTAGTGACAATCTGTTTGTCTATGTATTCACACATGTATTATGTTTCCGGTTAATACAATTCTAGCATGAATAATAAACATTTATCATGATATTAGGAAATAAATAATAACTTTATTATTGCCTCTAGGGCATATTTCCTTCAACGTCATCTTTAACGGATCCTTATCTTTAAATGCTTTCCGAGAATCGAGGCGTCCATTTAGCTGGATACTCATTACTTTGGTCTTCCTCGATTTTTGCACCTGCCCGTTCACCTATCTCCTTATAAATAGGCATGGCCGGTCTTTCTTCTTCTTCTTCTTCTTCCTTCTCTCGCCACCTCTCTGCCTCTCGAGCTCCGCCGCCGCCTCAACACTCACCGTCGTCCTCAATGTTGGCCGTTGCATCACCCTGAGCTCGTCCAGAAAAAACAGCGGCGATCCCCCGCAGTAGCTCTGCATCTGTAAGCTCTTGCTTTTTCGCCCCTTAGATCTGCATTACGCTTCATGAGTTTTCTTTCTTGTGTTCTTCACTGTTCATCGTAGATTCCTTGCAACTTCTCCACCGCACCCTCCTTTGATCTAAGAGAAGTGTAGAACCTATGCGGCTGTTGTTTTACATCCATTTTAGATGCTAGCAGATCCCTTTATCTTGTACAAATGCCTCTTTAGAGCTGGCGAAGTCCTCTGTGCTGGTTTTTTATGTCTAAATTTATTTTTATTTTCTGAACCATCTTGATCCAGAATAATAACAATAGCTTGTGAAACTTGTTTGTCTCAGCACTTAGCCAATTCTATTTCTGGCAACCTTCGAATATCTTTAGTCATGGCGGCTTATCACGCCGGCTCACTTTTCCTTTATATGTCATTAGCCCTTACTTAAGTCACCATTACTAATCTGTACTATCATCATTTAACCTGTAATTCCACCAATAATTTGAACCGGCATATTACTTTCTTTTTAGTTTGCCCTTTTTCATCATGCCGTCAAAAGCGCCAACGGTCTGCAACTGGGTTCCTTCCACAGTCACTTAGGACACCTTGAAAGATTTTGTCATGATCGGATATTTGTCGGCGAAGACTATTATGTCCTATCGTGCTCCTGACCCGGCCGAAGAACGGCCTCAGCCCAAAGACGGTGAAGTTATCGTTTTTACTGACCACATGAATCGTGGTTTTTCACCACCCGGCTCAAAGTTCTTCAGAGACGTTCTGCATTTTTCAAGCTTCACCCACAAGATCTTGGACCCAACTCGATATCCAATATCTATAATTTTCAAGTCCTCTCTGAGGTATATCTTCAAGAAGAACCGACTGTGGAGCTCTTTAGAGAGTACTTTTATTTGAACCACCAGAATGAGTGCACCAGCGGCCCTAGCTTGGAACTTGGCGGAATCTCGATTCAGCGTCGACAGGGTGCTGTCTTTCCTTTAGTAGTGTTACCAAGCCATCCCAAAGATTGGAACCAAACTTGGTTCTATTGCTAAGACATGTCACCAGCTGACGAAAAACCACTACCGGGTTATCGCGCGGAGAGTCTTAATTCTAAGTTTGTGATCCCTGACAAGCTTACTGCTACTGAACAGAAGAAGCTTATCCCATCTATCAAAAGGATTCAAGCCTTATTGGGAAATGGCTTAACTTGAGTTGACCTGTGTTGGGGAACGTAGTAATTTCAAAAAAATTCCTACGCACACGCAAGATCATGGTGATGCATAGCAACGAGAGGGGAGAGTGTTGTCTACGTACCCTCGTAGACCGGCAACGGAAGCGTTGACACAACATAGAGGAAGTAGTCGTACGTCTTCCCGATCCAACCGACCCAAGTACCGAACGTACGACACCTCCGAGTTCTGCACACGTTCAACTTGGTGACATCCCTCGAGCTCCAATCCAGCCGAGTGTTGAGGGAAAGTTTCGTCAGCATGACGGCGTGATGACGGTGATGATGTTCTACCGACGCAGGGCTTCGCCTAAGCACCGATACGATATGACCGAGGTGGAATATGGTGGAAGGGGGCACCGCACACGGCTAAGGAATGATCAAGAAGATCAACTTGTGTGTCTTGGGGTGCCCCCTTGCCCCCGTATATAAAGGAGGGAGAGGGGGAGGTGTGGCCGGCCCTAGGGGTGCGCCTGGAGGAGTCCTACTCCCACCGGGAGTAGGACTCCCCCCTCTTGCCTTGTTGGAGAAGGAAAGGGGAAGGGGGAAAGAGGAAAGGGGGCGTCGCCCCCCCTTCCTCGTCCTATTCGGACTAGGGGGGGAGGGGGCGCGCGGCCGGCCCTCCTCTTCTCCCTTAGGGCCCATGTAGGCCCATTAACCCCCGAGGGGGTTCCAGTAACCCCCCGATACTCCAGTAAAATCCCGATTTTACCCGGAACATTTCCGATATCCAAATATAGGCTTACAATATATCAATCTTTATATCTCGACCATTTCGAGACTCCTCGTCATTATCGTGATCAGATCCGGGACACCGAACAACCTTCGGTACATCAAAACACAAAAAACCCTAATTACGATCGTCACTGAACTTTAAGCGTGCGGACCCTACGGGTTCGAGAACTATGTAGACATGACCGAGACACGTCTCCGGTCAATAACCAATAGCGGAACCTGGATGCTCATATTGGCTCCTACATATTCTACGAATATCTTTATCGGTCAGACCGCATAACAACATACATTGTTCCCTTTGTCATCGGTATGTTACTTGCCCGAGATTCGATCGTCGGTATCTTAATACCTAGTTCAATCTCGTTACCGGTAAGTCTCTTTACTCATTCCGTAATACATCATCCCGCAACTAACTTATTAGTTGCAATGCTTGCAAGGCTTGAATGATGTGCATTACCAAGAGGGCCCAGAGATACCTCTCCGACAATCGGAGTGACAAATCCTAATCTCGAAATACGCCAACCCAACAAGTACCTTCGGAGACACCTGTAGAGCACCTTTATAATCACCTAGTTACGTTGTGACGTTTGGTAGCACAGAAAGTGTTCCTCCGGTAAACAGGAGTTGCATAATCTCATAGTCATAGGAACATGTATAAGTCATGAAGAAAGCAATAGCAACAAACTAAACGATCAAGATCTATGCTAACGGAATGGGTCAAGTCAATCACATCATTCTCTAATGATGTGACCTCGTTAATCAAATGACAACTCATGTCTATAGCTAGGAAACTTAACCATCTTTGATTCAATGAGCTAGTCAAGTAGAGGCATACTAGTGACACTTTGTTTGTCTATGTATTCACACATGTATTATGTTTCTGGTTAATAGAAGTCTAGCATGAATAATAAACATTTATCATGATATAAGGAAATAAATAATAACTTTATTATTGCCTCTAGGGCATATTTCCTTCAGTCTCCCACTTGCACTAGAGTCAATAATCTAGTTCACATCACCATGTGATTTAATACCAATAGTTCACATCACCATGTGATTAACACCCATAGTTCACATCGTCATGTGACCAACACACAAAGGGTTTACTAGATTCAATAATCTAGTTCACATCTCTATGTGATTTACGCCCAAAGAGTACTAAGGTGTGATCATGTTTTGCTTGTGAGAGAAGTTTAGTCAACGGGTCTGCCACATTTAGATCCGTAAGTATTTTGCAAATTTCTATGTCAACAATGCTCTCGACTAAGCTACTCTAGCTAATTGCTCCCACTTTCAATGTGTATCCAGATTGAGACTTTGAGTCATCTGGATCAGTGTCAAAAACTTGCATCGATGTAACCTTTTACGATGAACCTTTTGTCACCTCCATAATCGAGAAACATATCCTTATTCCACTAAGGATAATTTTGACCAATGTCCAGTGATCTACTCCTAGATCACTATCGTACTACCTTGCCAAACTTAGGGCAGGGCATACAATAGGTCTGGTACACAGCATGGCATACTTTATAGAACCTATGGCTGAGGCATAGGGAATTACTTTCATTCTCTCTCTATCTTCTGCCGTGGTCGGGTTTTGAGTCTTACTCAACTTCACACATTTGTAACACAGGCAAGAACTCCTTCTTTGACTGTTCCGTTTTGAACTACTTCAAAATCTTGTCAAGGTATGTACTCATTGAAAAAACTTATCAAGCGTCTTGATCTATCTCTATAGATCTTGATGCTCAATATGTAAGCAGCTTCACCGAGGTCTTTCTTTGAAAAACTCCTTTCAAACATTCCTTTATTCTTTGCAGAATAAATCTACATTATCTCCGATCAACAATATGTCATACACATATACTTATCAGAAATGGTGTAGTGCTCCCACTCACTTTCTTGTAAATACAGGCTTCACCGCAAGTCTGTATAAAACTATATGCTTTGATCAACTTATCAAAGCATTTATTCCAACTCCAAGAGGCTTGCACCAGTCCATAAATGGATCGCTGGAGCTTGCACACTTTGTTAGCTCCCTTTGGATCGACAAAACCTTCCGGTTGCATCATATACAACTCTTCTTCCAGAAATCCCTTCAGGAATGCAGTTTAGACATCCATCTGCCAAATTTCATAATCATAAAAGCGAAAATTGCTAACATGATTCGGATAGACTTAAGCATAGATACGAGTGAGAAACTCTCATCGTAGTCAACACCTTGAACTTGTCGAAAACCTTTTTGCGACAATTCTAGCTTTGTAGATGGTAGCACTACTATCAGCGTCCGTCTTCCTCTTGAAGATACATTTAATCTCAATGGCTCGCCGATCATTGGGAAAGTCAATCAAAGTCCATACTTTGCTCTCATACATGGATCTCATCTCAGATTTCATGGCCTCAAGCCATTTCGCGGAATCTGGGCTCATCATCGCTTCCTCATAGTTCGTAGGTTCGTCATGGTCAAGTAACATGACCTCCAGAACAGGATTACCGTACCACTCTGGTGCGGATCTCACTCTGGTTTACCTACGAGGTTCGGTAGTAACTTGATCTGAAGTTACATGATCATCATCATTAGCTTCCTCACTAATTGGTGTAGTAGTCACAGGAACAGATTTCTGTGATGAACTACTTTCCAATAAGGGAACAGGTACAATTACCTCATCAAGTTCTACTTTCCTCCCACTCACTTCTTTCGAGAGAAACTCCTTCTCTAGAAAGGATCCATTCTTAGCAATATATATCTTGCCTTCGGATCTGTGATAGAAGGTGTGCCCAACATTTTCTTTTGGGTATCCTATGAAGATGCACTTCTCCGATTTGGGTTTGAGCTTATCAGGTTGAAATTTTTTCACATAAGCATTGCAACCTCAAATTTTAAGAAACGACAGCTTAGGTTTCTTGCCAAACCATAGTTCATACGGTGTCGTCTCAACGGATTTAGATGGTGCCCTATTTAATGTGAATGCAGCTGTCTCTAATGCATAACCCCAAAACGATAGTGGTAAATCGGTAAGAGACATCATAGATCGCACCATATCTAATAAAGTACGGTTACTATGTTCGGACACACCATTACACTGTGGTGTTCCAGGTGGCACGATTTTGTGAAACTATTCCATGTTGTTTTAATTGAAGACCAAACTCGTAACTCAAATATTTGTCTCTGTGATCAGATCGTAGAAACTTTATTTTCTTGTCACGATGATTTTCCACTTCACTCTGAAGTTCTTTGAACTTTTCAAATGTTTCAGATTTATGTTTCATCAAGTAGATATACCCATATCTTCTCAAATCATCTATGAAGGTCAGAAAATAACGATACCCGCCGCGAGCCTCAACACTCATCGGACTGCATACATCAGTGTGTATTATTTCCAATAAGTCAGTTGCTCGCTCCATTGTTCCAGAGAACGGAGTCTTAGTCATCTTGCCCATGAGGCATGGTTCGCAAGCATCAAAATGATTCGTAATCAAGTGATTCCAAAAGCCCATCAACATGGAGTTTCTTCATGCGCTTTACACCAATATGACCTAAACGGCAGTGCCACAAATAAGTTGCACTATCATTATTAACTTTGCATCTTTTGGCTTCAATATTATGAATATGTGTATCACTACGATCGAGATCCAACGAACCATTTTTATTGGGTGTATGACCATAGAAGGTTTTATTCATGTAAACAGAACAACAATTATTCTCTAACTTCAATGAATAACTGTTTTGCAATAAACATGATCAAATCATATTCATGCTCAACGCAAACACCAAATAACATTTATTTAGGTTTAACACTAATCCCGAAAGTATAGGGAGTGTGCGATGATGATCACATCAATCTTGGAACCACTTCCAACACACATCGTCACTTCACCCTTAACTAGTCTCTTTTCATTCTGCAACTCCCGTTTTGAGTTACTGCTCTTAGCAACTGAACCAGTATCAAATACCGAGGGGTTGCTATAAACACTAGTAAAGTACACATCAATAACATGTATATCAAATATAGCATTGTTCACTTTGCCATCCTTCTTATCCGCCAAATACTTGGGGCAGTTCCGCTTCCAGTGACCAATCCCTTTGCAGTAGAAGCACTTAGTCTCAGGCTTAGGTCCAGACTTGGGCTTCTTCACTTGAGCAGCAACTTGCTTGCCGTTCTTCTTGAAGTTCCCTTTCTTTCCCTTTCCCTTTTCTTGAAACTAGTGGTCTTGTTAATCATCAACACTTGATGCTCTTTCTTGATTTCTACCTTCATCAATTTCATCATCATGAAAAGCTCGGGAATCATTTACGTCATCCCTTGCATACTATAGTTCATCACAAAGTTCTACTAACTTGGTGATGGTGACTAGAGAATTCTGCCTATCACTATTTTATTTGGAAGATTAACTCCCACTTGAGACAAGCGATTGTAGTACCTAGACAATCTGAGCACATGCTCACTGCTTGAGCTATTCTCCTCCATCTTTTAGCTATAGAAGTTGTTGGAGACTTCATATCTCTCAACTTGGGTATTTGCTTGAAATATTAACTTCAACTCCTGGAACATCTCATATGGTCCATGACGTTCAAAACGTCTTTGAAATCCCAATTCTAAGCTGTTAAGCATGGTGCACTAAACTATTAAGTAGTCATCATATTGAGCTAGCCAAACGTACATAACATTCGCATATGCTCCTGCAATAGGTTTGTCACCTAGCGGTGCATCAAGGACATAATTCTTCTGTGCAGCAATGAGGATAAACCTCAGATCACGGATCCAATCCGCATCATTGCCACTAACATCTTTCAACTTAGTTTTCTCTAGGAACATATCCAAAATAAAACAGGGGAGCTAGACGCGAGCTATTGATCTACAACATAGATATGCTAATACTACCAGGACTAAGTTCATGATAAATTTAAGTCCAATTAATCATATTACTTAAGAACTCCCACTTAGAAAGACATCCCTCTAATCTTCTAAGTGATCACGTGATCCAAATCAACTAAATCATAACCGATCATCACGTGAAATGGAGTAGCTTTCAATGGTGAACATCCATATGTTGATCATATCTACTATATGATTCACGCTCGACCTTTCGGTCTCAGTGTTCCGAGGCCATATCTGCATATGCTAGGCTCGTCAAGTTTAACCTGAGTATTCTGCCTGTGCAAAACTGGCTTGCACCTGTTGTAGATGGACATAGAGCTTATCACACCCGATCATCACGTGGTGTCTGGTCACGACGAACTTTGGCAACGGTGCATACTCAGGGAGAACACTTTTATCTTGAAATTTAGTGAGAGATCATCTTATAATGCTACCGTCAATCAAAGCAAGATAAGATGCATAAAAGATAAACATCACATGCAATCAATATAAGTGATATGATATGGCCATCATCATCTTGTACTTGTGATCTCCATCTCTGAAGTACCATCATGATCACCATCGTCACCGGCGCGACACCTTGATCTCCATCGTAGCATCGTTGTCGTCTCGCCAATCTTATGCTTCCACGACTATCGCTACCGCTTAGTGATAAAGTAAAGCATTACAGCGCGATTGCATTGCATACAATAAAGCGACAACCATATGGCTCCTGCCAGTTGCCAATAACTAGGTTACAAAACATGATCATCTCATACAATAAAATTTAGCATCATGTCTTGACCATATGTGCAAAAACATGCCCTGGAAAAACAAGTTAGACGTCCTCTACTTTGTTGTTGCAAGTTTTACGTGGCTGCTACGGGCTTAGCAAGAACCGTTCTTACCTACGCATCAAAACCACGACGATAGTTTGTCAAGTTGGTGCTGTTTTAACCTTCGCAAGGACCGTGCGTAGCCACACTTGGTTCAACTAAAGTTGGAGAAACTGACACCCGCCAGCCACCTGTGTGCAAAGCACGTCGGTAGAACCAGTCTCGTGTAAGCGTACGCGTAATGTCAGTCCGAGCCGCTTCATCCAACAATACCACCGAACCAAAGTATGACATGCTGGTAAGCAGTATAACTTATATCGCCCACAACTCACTTGTGTTCTACTCGTGCATAACATCAATGCATAAAACCTAGCTCTGATACCACTGTTGAGGAACGTAGTAATTTCAAAAAAATTCCTACGCACACGCAAGATCATGGTGATGCATAGCAACAAGAGGGGAGAGTGTTGTCTACGTACCATCGTAGACCGGCAACGGAAGCGTTGACACAACATAGAGGAAGTAGTCGTACGTCTTCCCGATCCGACCGATCCAAGTACCGAACGTACGGCACCTCCGAGTTCTGCACATGTTCAACTCGGTGACGTCCCTCGAGCTCCGATCCAACCGAGTGTTGAGGGAGAGTTTCGTCAGCACGATGGCGTGATGACGGTGATGATGTTCTACCGACGCAGGGCTTCGCCTAAGCACCTCTACGATATGACCGAGGTGGAATATGGTGGAAGGGGGCACCGCACACGGCTAAGGAACGATCACGAAGATAAACTTGTGTGTCATGGGGTGCCCCCTTGCCCCCGTATATAAAGGAGGGAGAGGGGGAGGTGCGGCCGGCCCTAGGGGTGCGCCTGGAGGAGTCCTACTCCCACCGAGAGTAGGACTCCCCCCTCTTGCCTTGTTGGAGAAGGAAAGGGGAAGGGGGAAAGAGGAAAGGGGGGCGCTGCCCCCCTTCCTTGTCCTATTCGGACTAGGGGGGGAGGGGGCGCGCGGCCTGCCCTGTCCGGCCCTCCTCTTCTCCCTTAGGGCCCATGTAGGCCCATTAACCCCCGGGGGGTGGGGGTTCTGGTAACCCCCCGGTACTCCGGTAAAATCCCGATTTTACCCAGAACGTTTCCGATATCCAAATATAGGCTTCCAATATATCAATCTTTATGTCTCGACCATTTCGAGACTCCTCATCATGTACGTGATCACATTCGGGACACCGAACAACCTTCGGTACATCAAAACACAAAACCCTAATTATGATCATCACCGAACTTTAAGCGTGCGGACCCTACGGGTTCGAGAACTATGTAGACATGACCGAGACACGTCTCCGGTCAATAACCAATAGCGGAACTGGGATGCTCATATTGGCTCCTACATATTCTACGAAGATCTTTATCGGTCAGACCGCATAACAACACACGTTGTTCCCTTTGTCATCGGTATGTTACTTGCCCGAGATTCGATCGTCGGTATCTTAATACCTAGTTCAATCTCGTTACCGACAAGTCTCTTTACTCGTTCCGTAATACATCATTCCACAACTAACTTATTAGTTGCAATGCTTGCAAGGCTTGAGTGATGTGCATTACCGAGAGGGCCCAAAGATACCTCTTCGACAATCAGAGTGACAAATCCTAATCTCGAAATACGCCAACCCAACAAGCACCTTCGGAGACACCTGTAGAGCACCTTTATAATCACCCAGTTACGTTGTGATGTTTGGTAGCACACAAAGTGTTCCTTCGGTAAACGGGAGTTGCATAATCTCATAGTCATAGGAACATGTATAAGTCATGAAGAAAGCAATCGCAACAAACTAAATGATCAAGTGCTATGCTAACGGAATGGGTCAAGTCAATCACATCATTCTCTAATGATGTGACCTCATTAATCAAATGACAACTCATGTCTATGGCTAGGAAACTTAACCATCTTTGATTCAACGAGCTAGTCAAGTAGAGGCATACTAGTGACACTTTGTTTGTCTATGTATTCACACATGTATTATGTTTCCGGTTAATACAATTCTAGCATGAATAATAAACATTTATCATGATATAAGGAAACAAATAATAACTTTATTATTGCCTCTAGGGCATATTTCCTTCAACCTGATCCGTTGCTGGATCGCATGGCGGGTCATCCCTCTAAGCCGCCGATCCAAGTTGATGTATAAATATGGCGGAGGCCCAGATGATTCTCTGCGTCATAGCTCTGTACAACTAACTGAAGAGGACATTGTTGCAATGTCAACCATCCTTGTGAACGGCAAATACGAGGACTGCAGTAAAGTTGGATTAAACCCCTTCTGCAAACTTAACCCGGCACCAGAGGTGAACCCCCTTGACCTCCTTTTTTTCTTCAGTAGTTAAATACTTGCATGGCTTTTTAACCTGTTATTTGCTTATAGGCCAAATCTGATTTCTGGAAGGCCAAATATGATCATGAAGCTGCCAAGAAGGCTAGAGCGGCCGCCATAGCCGCCAGGAGAACGACCCGGAAGCCCAAGAAGAAGAAGAAGACTGCATATGACATGTTCCAGCTGGATGATGTTTCTGAGTCGGAGGTAGCCCTTGACTCCCTTGACTAGTTTTTTAACAACCTTATTGACACCGACTATTGACAGGACGACATGGGGGATAGCCAGGCCATAGAAGAAGAGGTAACTATTTCCTCCGACTCAGCCCCTTTGCCAAGACAGAAACTTCGACTGGTAACCCGGAAAGTAAGGTTTTCGCACCCTTTGGCTTATTTGGACCCTCATTTTCTTTTGAAAAAGCAGCAACATGAGAGCCGCCATCAGGCCCGGACTAATGACGACAATGAACCTCCCTCCGACTTACAAAAAACTCCTCGAAAACGCCATAATGAGGTTTCTTTCACCTTTGTCTTTTGCTTTTATCAATGAATCTATTTCCTTACTCTCTTAAATTTATTTTACCTTTATAGGAGGTTTCTCGCTCTTCTGGCGACTCGTCACAAACTCAATTTCCGGCTTTCAAGACTGCCCCTGGGTAAGGAAAATCATCTTTCTTCTGCATCTTTAAAACTGCATCATTATACTAACTGTCTCATAAAATCTTTCTTAGCGGTCAATCAAAGTCCAAGAAAGCCAAGGTGACTAAACTGGCAGATGACCCGAAAGATCCTGCACCTGAACCGGCAATACCAACTCCTCCTGATCAATCTGAAGCACCAGAAGATCCGGCTGTCCACGTTCAATCGGACCCTCCTGAGCCATCAGCTGATGAGACCATTCTTAATCCGTCTACCACTGAGCCATCTAGCTCAGCTAACCCGCCGACGACTTCTGACAATGATGTCTTAATTACTGGTAGTCAATTCGTTGAGCCGGGCAACCCAACCGTACTGGCCCGGCACTCTGCTAAGCAAGAGGCTTTAGAGAGGCAGAAGGTGCCGTTTGATGTCTCTCATTACGCTCACCTGAACATTAGTGACGTGCTGTCGGCTACCTCAGTCATGTGCATTCCAGCCGTGACTCAAAAATTGAGATGCTAAAGCAACTGCAGCTGAAATATGAGGTATGTTCACCGGCTTTCACCATCTTATATACGCTCTGCCAGCCCCCAAGTCTCCAGATTATGATGAACCTGAATGATCTGTAGATTTGTGATATAGGTTGATGCTCTGTCTTAGATTTTCCTTAAGTCCAGCCTAAATTTCACTTGTAGTCCCCAAGGGTCGGCTCAATTTATCATGAATGAGCCGGTACTTAACTTCATAATTGTCTTGCATCAGTCGAAACAAATAGTGTGATCCGGCCCAACATGAAAACACTTTCTTATTATCATGCATTAGCCCCCAAGCGCCAAGCGTTGTTACTTGTAAAACACTTGGGACTTTAATCATAGAAGAGCTATTTCACATTTTAAAAAATTGATTTGGCATACATTAGCCCCAAAGTCCCGAGTGGTGTTGCGTTGCAAAGCACTTGGGACTTTAATCATGATAACCTTTATTGAAATACATTTTAACACACCTGTGCATGTTTGCAGACCGCCTTGACTGAATTGGGGTCTCAATTGACTGATGCAAAGACCCGGCTGGCGGATCAAGAGGCAGAGATAAAGAACGCTGACTCCAAACTCCAGTTGAGCCTCTCTGAAGCTGAAAAACTGAAGACCAGTTTTGATGCGGAGAAGAAATCCTGGGCCGACGAGAAAACCATGCTAACATAGCACGCTGAAACAGCGAAGGCGGCTCTCAAGGAGGTTACCACGGAGCTCACCGGCTTAAAAAAACCATGTGTCCCAGATGGTCTCCGCAATCTTTGGTGAGTTATTTGCCTTTAGTTACTTACACTCTATTTTTGCCAGAAATATAAGCCGCCTTCTTAACCTTTTAAAACACCGACAGGTCCGCAGAGCAACAATCTGAGCCAAAACAGTTTAATAAAACTCAAGGCGGTTTACACCCTTGTGGAGCAGCTGTACAGTGGAGCTCAATGGGCGCTTGCCATTATATCCCAAGCCAACCAAGGACCAAACCTCTTAAGTGACTTCTTGAAGAAATTGTCAATCTTACCCGCCAGATTCCAAGAGGTCAAGCGGTCTTGCGCAAGAGCCGGAGCCCTAACCGCACTGAGCCGTTCCAAAGCATGGGTGCCGGAACTCGACCCGGTGGATGTAGCCAAGGGGTATCCCCCTTTGAAAGAAGATGGGACTCCGTTTGATCAAGACGATTTCATTGCTTGTGTGAGGGAAGTTCGTCCTTGTGCTACCATCCTTGGCGAGGAAACCAACATTGATAAATATCAGCCGGGTTTTGATGTTGAAAATAAGAATATGGCGACTCCCTCTTATAAAGTGACATATCTTATCCCGCCGGTTTGCCAACACACTTTTGCCCCAGAAATTGACCCGGCTGGCCTAATTGACGATGAATCTGAGTTTGTTGCTCTGGACGGCTTTGACTGGTCCAAGCCCAGCTTCCAACCAGTGGAGGGAGGTGAACCGGCGAGGGAGGAGTCATAACCGTCTGAATAATCCAGCCTTTAGCTTAAGATCTGCTTAAGAGAGAAAACAGTCTAACCTTTTGGGCTCTCAATGCCTTGTAATAGGTTAGTTTGAAAATTGCATGTTTTGCCCATGCCGTCGTGCATAGGATGTTGCATATGACTGTTTTACCCGTGATGTCAATATATTCATTATATCAGTGATCACATCTGCAGTGTTTAAATCTGTTCATGTATGCAAAAGATGAAAAAAACTGTCCTGGCGGTTTATCGCTGGACGGGTCAAAACACCCGATACATAACTATGAAATGATCATAATGGAAAAAATAGGACCAGATGTAAGATAAACAAGGCTGAAAAAACCTTTGATTAACAAAAAGACACAGATAAGTCTGTTTATGAACGACAATGTCATACATATGTTCTTTGATTCTGAATACCCGGACAATAAGGTTGACGACCCTAATCTTTGTAGAAGTCAATACCTCGATATGCCTAATGATATTTATACCTTGGCAACTCATTGTCAAATAACCGAGCCGGTTTAAATTGAAACCATACATGCAGTTAGATTTGAGACAACAAAAAACCAGTAAAACAAAATAGTATGTTTCAAACGATGTAAATCAAGCATTAAGAGTAATTTGGAGGCTTCTGATTCGAATACGATCAGTAACCGTACCAAAGGGGTTAAGCTAGGATTCGAATACGATCATGTAGCCCCCAGTGGCTTTGGCGTTGCGCCGATCAAGAGGGTACCGACAGCTATGTTCTCTTTGGTTCGAATACGACCTATGTTTGAACAGGAATCCCCCAAATGACCTTGAGAGGTTTTTAACGACCCTGATTCAAATACGATCCAAGTCAGACCCAAAAGGGGTTAAGCTATGATTTAGATACGATCAAGAAGCTCCCTAGTGAGTTTGGCTTTGCGCCGATCAAGAGGGTTACGACAGCTATGTTCTGTTTGGTTCGAATACGACCTATTTTTGTACAGGAAGCCCCCTAGTGACCATGAGGTTTAACGGCTAGATTCGAATACGATCATGAGCCGAACCAAAAGGGTTTAAGCTAGATTCGAATACGATCAACCCCCTAATGGTTGTTTGAATAATTAGAATAATAAAGATATATGATCATTGAAAATGAAAAGGACAGAGGTCCTGCTTTATTACTTATCATAATATATACAACGTCATAGTATGTACATTATGAGAGCCAGTGGCTCAAGTATAGTACGGCCGAAGATGAGCAATATTCCACGACCGGCGGGTCTCCTCTTCCGACTTACATGAGTCTTTCTGCTCTCGAACGTCGATAAGGTAATATGACCCATTGTTCAAGTTCTTGCTGACCACAAAGGGTCCTTCCCAAGGTGGGGATAGCTTGTGTGCATCAGACTGATCCTGGATGAGTCGGAGCACCAGGTCACCTTCTTGAAAGATTCTGGACCTAACCTGGCGGCTGTGATAACGGCGCAGGTCCTGTTGATAAATTGCTGATCGGGCTGCTGCCAAATCTCGCTCCTCATCTAACAAGTCAAGTGCATCTTGTCGGGCTTGTTCATTATTAGCTTCAACGTAAGCCGCCACGCGGGGCTAGTCATGACGAATATCACTAGGCAGGACGGCTTCTGCTCCATAAACCATGAAGAAAGGCGTATAACCCGTAGATCTGTTAGGAGTGGTATTGATGCTCCATAGCACTGAGGGTAACTCCTCTACCCAACAACCCGGCGTCCGTTGTAAAGGAACCGTAAGCCGGGGCTTGAGACCTTTTAAGATTTCCTGATTTGCTCTCTCAGCTTGACCATTGGATTGGGGGTGGGCTATTGACGAAACATCAAGCCGGATATGCTCACGTTGACAAAACTCCTCCATAGCGCCTTTGGACAGATTAGTACCATTGTCAGTTATAATGCTGTGTGGAAAGCCAAAACGAAAGATCACCTTTTTCATGAACTGAACCGCCATGGCTGCATCACACTTATTAACCGGCTCTGCCTCAACCCATTTTGTGAATTTGTCAACTGCCACCAAAAGATGTGTCTTTTTATCCTTAGATCTTTTGAAAGGTTCAACCATGTCAAGCCCCCAGACTGCAAACGGCCAAGTGATTGGAATCATCCGCAATTCTTGACCCGGCATGTGCGCTCGTCGTGCAAATTTTTGACACCCATCGCACCTACTGACCAGATCCTCTGCATTAGCGTGAGCCGTTAGCCAGTAAAAACCATGATCAATAGCTTTGGCCACAAGAGACTTTGAACCGGCATGATGGTCACAATCCCCTTCATGGATCTCACGAAGAATTTCTTGACCTTCTTCAGGAGAGACACAACGTTGAAACGCTCCAGTGATGCTGCGATGATACAACTCACCATTGGAAATTGTCATTGGCGGTGTCCTGGACTAGGGGGTACTCAACACGTCATCTCCCGATCTGTTAGATTGGGCCGAGGACCCCCGTGGCCGTATACTCATGGGCCAGTTCGGACAGCTGCCGCATACAAGGAAGATTCCACAAGACTTGGCGATCAAGACAAGGACTCCACCCCACCAGCGTATTCGGCTAGGACTCTTGTTATCCTAGGCCTCTGGTGCATTATATAAACCGAGGCCAGGCTAGTCGATAGAGACAATAGACAATCATACCATAGGCTAGCTTCTAGGGGTTAGCCTCTCTGATCTCGTGGTAGATCTTCTCTCGTACTACCCATATCATCAATATTAATCAAGCAGGACATAGGGTTTTACCTCCATCAAGAGGGCCCGAACCTGGGTAAAACATCGTGTTCCCTGCCTCCTGTTACCATCCAGCCTAGACGCACAGTTTGGGACCCCCTACCCGAGATCCGCCGGTTTTGACACCGGCATTGGTGCTTTCATTGAGAGTTCCGCTGTGTGATCGACAAAAGGATCGATGGCTCGCCTGCAGATTCACTTCGACTTCGGCATCTTCGTCACCAGCTCGACTGGTCACCTTGGTTCGACCAAGAATTGCACCCCATGTTCGGATCACCATGTTCGGACGAGGGCCTTCATCATACATCAACTCCGATCTCTATCAAGATCACGGAGGAATCATCTATGGAGCTCGGGGGCTCAACGCCAACATTGCCCTCAAGCGACCGTGCTGTTTTTTTGGACAGCGAACTCGTATCTGCCGCCACCAGCTCCTCGAGTATCACTTTGACAATCGCTTTGGTGGAATTGTGCGGAATTAAGTCTATAACAACCCTGGAAAATTTTGTCGAGTTCCGATGGAGGAATCTCTGGCAATCCACGATATACCAGAGCCCTGTCAAATCTGAACGGTAATTTGGATGAGTTTAGGGCGTGGTGTCCAGATTCTAGCTCGGACGTCCTTTGGAAGATCCAACCGTTGATCGGCTGCAGAATTCCTATATCTACCACCTCTCAAAATTTCAGCTCGATCCGACTGTCCAAACTCTGGGAACCGTCCAATTAGTGCATCACTTTTCAGATCTGTTTTCTGCGCGAAAACGAATCCGACCCGAGTTCATCTTTTTTATGAACGGGATTTCGGACATCCCTTTTGAAGGAAGTTTTGTATGGGGTATTGTGTTTTGTTCCCGAACACATACCACTAACTTTAAGATCTTTTGAACATTATCTTCAACATCATGCTGGTGTCAAACCAGTCCGGTAATATCACTCCACGGCTGCCGACCTGCGCTAGACACGTTGTCACTTTAGCCGAGCTCAACTTCTTCCGATCATCATCTCAGCAAGCTGAACAAGAGTCCGGCATCGCGAAGGATAAATCATCATCAACATCACTGCCCCACGGATTACACGGAGCGGGCATACCGGCATCGCCGCACGGTCGCTTCATCAAGCCGGCATCGACCACGTCACGACCTGCATCGACAGGGCCACACTATTGCTTCTTCAAGCTTGTGTCCATCACGCCGACCTACTTCGACCCATCGGCTGACGTCGAGGCTTCGACATCTCGGCTGGACCAGGGGCTTCGCCATCTCTTCATCAACCTAATCCAGACACTTCGGCGTCACTAGCCGACCAGCTCCGTCACGTTAGCTGGGCTGAGGGCTTTGCCTCGGGGAGTCAACCTTTACCAGCATTGCCATGCCGTCGTTTTATCACCCATCAGGCAATGGGTGTGCGGAGCGAGTCCCAATTTTGGGAATCACCTTCCTTCGGATTGCTACAATGACTAAACCAGGTGCTATTAATCCTAGTATTTTTTGCTTGTTTGGGTTCATTTTTCCCAAGGAATTATTACTCTGCTTTGTCCATGATATGTACACAGGTCTATCAAATGGTGACCGCATTAACGAGGGTCGCGTGGTGGTTCGATCAGTTTCCATACATAGTCCGGCGAACGCCGCATCCGGAGCTCGGACCGACCTGTGAATTCAGGCTTTGCCACGCCTTTACTACTTCACGCCGACGCCCTGCATCGACATTGACTTCGGCGCCAGGCCATATTTCTTCTATTCCTCACTTTGCATAAATTATTTATTATGCAACATTTTTTTAATTATCATTATTACTATTATCTCCGGTTTGCACTATTTTTTGTGCACAGGAAAATGATCCGGGGACTTCGGCGTCACTCTGCCGGTCTGCATTGACCGTGCTATGTCACCACTTCGGCGTGTCGAGCTCTTCGCTACGCCACCTCGGGACCAGCTTGGGGGATGGAACCTTACCCCGCATCAAGCTCGGACCGCGTCATCAATACCGAACACATTAACCAGCTAAGTCGCTTTCATGCTCAAAGATTTAATTTCTAACTTGTGTTCGGTTCGACCAAGCATTATACTTTTTTGGAAAAAAGTTGCTTGTAAAATTTTTTCCTTGTCCAAACTTTGTTTGTGACGCATAAATTCAAATACCCAATTCATTTGGGGGCTTCCTTCATGAAGCTTTTCCACTTGCATATGATTATACTTGTATGGCTTCGTTCCTTGTTCGTGTATTACGCCACAATATGCACCATATTGACTTAAGAGATTTGCAAGCTGGGTTGCCTTGCTCCTGTGTTTACCCCTACGTTCCCGATTGTTCGACTAGGGAGTAAAGGGAGCACCTCTGCGACTGTCACGATCGGGTCGCCCGAGCCGGACCTCAGACTGGGTGAAGCCGAAAGCTAGCGCTCTTATAGTTTTCAATGATGGTCGGCACACAACGGAACTCATGAGTACAAAAAATCTATTGCACAAGTCTCATAATAACAATGAGCACCGAAGAAAGGTATCGGTGGGGGTACTATTTTCTTCGAAGATGCTTCTTACACTTCACGGTAATATAGCATAAGTTCCCTGAGCGCGCTTTTTCTGTTACAGCCTTATGGCCTGATTGCCTGGTTATTGGAAACACCGTCGATATTCTCGACCGATGGAGTACATAACACTTTTCGGTCCTTGACCGAAGAGGGAGAAGCTGACGGTCGGTTAAGACGCGTTTAAAGTTTGGTTGAACATAGATATGATATAAGTACTTCGGTACATGCAATCATTCTTCTACCCAAGTCACTTGGGGGCTCTTAAGTTTATTTGAGCCGTTTTATAATAAGTGTTCTTGTTCTTAGTCGTTGCAAAGTTTTATTATTATTATTTATCACTCCTTTTTTCGACACGAGTGTGCGGTCACTAGCCGGGGAGCCTAATTTCTCTCTCAAAGCCGCTAGAGTTTAGTTTGCTAAACTGGCTTGATGAGAAGTACTCCGCCCTCGGGATAGGAGGTTGAAGCCATAGGCTGACCCGCTCGAAGTCTTGAGATAGGATGTATCATGTTAAAGCACGACAGAAACACTTCTTTTTTCTAAGACCAACTTTCGGATTGGCACCGAACACTTGATATTGTTCGGACGTCATGTTTTTACTGACGTTTCTTGGTTTTCCAAGCTTTTTGGCACTTTTAAACTATTTGTTCTTTTCTAGCATTAGTCTCGCAGTGCAACGCCGGACACCTTTAGGGATTCGGCAAAAACATTCTCAGATATTGCTATATATGCATCGGTTTCGAATTGTGTCTTCGGTCAATAGTTGGGTTGCCCGGCTCCTGCACTTGCTTCCTACGTTCTGTTTTGTTCGGCTAGGCGTGCAAAGGGAGAACCACTGCGATTGTGCTTCCAGCTCACATGGTTAAGCACCTCAGTGGAGAAAGCCGAAAACTGACTTTCACAATAAGCGTAAACTGGTCAGTGATCCGATGACTATGTTAAATGATGGGCCGTTCATAACATTGGCCGAAGTTTACGGCTTGACCCCGACTGTCGCCAAACACTACCGGGGGCTATTAACTGGCCTCCCAAACTAAATCCTCAATATTTTGCTCTTACATTAGAGCTGAGGTTTAATGATCATGCTTAGCATGACAACCCAAAGAAAGGAACCGATAGTGGGACTATTTTCTTTGGAAGACATTTCTTCTGTTAAACAGTAATATAACTCTCTGCGTACCTTTGTTTATAAAACCGTATGGCCAGATTGCCTTGTTTGTTGTAAATCTTTGCCCTCATAAAGGCTTTATAAAGTAGGACAAACACTCCTCGTCTACTGGCCGAGGAGGTGGAAGCCGATGGTCGGTCAACAAAGTTTTGTACAATGCGGATCCGAGCATTAATGACGTAAAGTACTTGGATACATAGAGTCATTACACATAATTTGCGATTTTACTATGGATATTGATCCTTAATTCGGCCACCCGTGCCCGTATTAAGGCTCGGGGGCTACTGGGCTTCGGGCCTATTATTTACAAATATTAAAGGGGCACATCGATCCCCTGATCCGGTGTTGCCACCCGACCAGTGTCTCGGGGGCTACTACATTGCTTGTCCAATGCAGAAAATTTTATGTGCAATATAGTTTCCGAGGAGATTTTGATCCTCAGGTTGGTCGGCCGCACCCAACCTGAGTCTCGAGGACTGAGCACGCCGCTTTTAGTGTCCCGAAGTATTCTGCCGAGCTTGGACTTGATCCTCAGGCTGATTTTGTAAATCAACCTGAGTCTCAGCGGCTACTGGGATCAGCGGTCTTACGTCATCCTTCAGGTGCATCTCGGGTTTTAGACCGATACACACCTTGAGGGCTACTGGCTATATATCTCGGCAGAGAATAAATTGCACCAATAAAAAATATTCACAAAAATTGGCCCACATTAGGGGTGGTGCACCACCTCGGAAGCAGTCCGACATAAAGCTCGGGCGCTAGTGGCTGGCTCCATAGAGGGCATTTCCGGCATTAAGCTTGGCTAAACTCCTTCAAATTTCTTTGAACCAAGGTGATTTACGACACCTTGGATACAGTCCGGCATTGGAGCTCGGATACATAGTCCGGCGTTGGAGCTCGGATACAGTCCGGCGTTGGAGCTCGGTTTTGACACCGACAGTCATTGACTTAGACCACCGGGTTATCTGTCAAGCCAAGGTCTCATCCTTCGGCAACTCACCCCGGGTCATATAAGCCAAATACGGTACTGTCCAATCTGGAATGACATGAAGAGCTGCCACCAACTGTGCCTCCGGGTATGGAACGGCCAAATCTTCCTCTGTAGGCAACTTGACAGAAGGGTTATGCAGAACATCTAGAAAAGTGTTAGGTGGCACCGGCTTATGCTGAGATCCCAACCGGCTTAAATCATCGACCGCTTCATTTTTTCTGCGGTCAATGTGCTCCACCTGATAACCCTTGAAGTGTCCAGCAACAGCGTCAACCTCACGGCGATAAGCCGCCATGAGAGGGTCCTTGGAGTCCCACTTGCCTGATACCTGCTGAGCCACCAAATCTGAGTCGCCAAGGCACCGTACCCGGCTTAAACTCATCTCTTTATCCATTCGAAGACCATAGAGTAAGGCCTCATACTCCGCTGCGTTGTTAGTACAAGGAAACATCAATCGCAACACATAACAAAACTTGTCACCTCGAGGAGAAGTTAAAACAACTCCAGCCCCCGAGCCTTCCAACTATCTAGACCCATCGAAATGAATCGTCCAATATGTGTTGTCTGGCTTCTCTTTAGGTATCTGCAACTCTGTCCAATCGTTAATGAAGTCCACCAGTGCTTGAGACTTAATGGCCGTACGTGGCACATACTTTAAATTATGAGACCCAAGCTCAATGGCCCACTTGGCGACTCGTCCTATGGCTTCTCTATTTTGAATAATATCTCCCAAAGGAGCAGAGCTAACCATAGTGATAGGATGATCCTGGAAGTAATGCTTAAGCTTCCGGCTTGCATGAACACCCCATAAACAAGCTTCTGCCAATGTGGATATCTTTGCTTGGATTCAATGAGCAGCTCACTGAAGTAGTAAACCGCCATTGAACCGGATGTTCCTTGCCAGCCTCCTTGCGCTCCACAACAATGGCCACACTGACGGCCCGAGAGTTAGCAGTCACATATAACAACACCAGCTCCTTCTCAACGGGGGCAGCAAGAACCGGCGGCTCAGCAAGCTGTCTTTTCAGATCTTCAAAGGCGGAGTTGGCAGCGTCACTCTAGACAAAGTCATCCGTCTTTTTCATCATTTGATACAATGGCATAGCCTTCTCACCCAACCGGCTTATGAACCGGCTCAAAGATGCAACTCGACCCGCCAGCCGCTGGTCATTGATGCACGCCGGTTTAGCCAAAGATGTAATCGCCTTACTTTTTTCCGGGTTAGCCTCAATGCCTCTGTTAGACACCAAAAAGCCCAAAAGCTTGCCAGCTGGGACTCCAAAAACGCACTTGGCCGGGTTAAGCATCATCTTGTAGACCCGGAGGTTATCAAAGGTTTCCTTCAGATCAGCTACCAAGGTTTCCTTATCTCTGGATTTCACCACTATATCGTCCACGTAAGCATGAACATTATGCCCAATCTGATTATGAAGGCAATTCTGTACACACCGCTGATAAGTCACCTAGGCACTCTTAAGCCCAAAAGGCATAGACACATAGCAGAAGGCTCCAAACGGAGTAATGAAAGCCATCTTCTCCTGGTCCTTAACCACCATTTTGATCTAATAATAACCAGAATAAGCATCCAAAAAGCTCAGACGCTCACAACCCACTGTAGCATCAATGATTTGATCAATACGAGGGAGAGCAAAAGGATCAGCCGGATAAGCTTTGTTTAAATCCGTGTAATCCACACACATACGCCAAGTGCCATTCTTTTTGAGCATGAGCATCGGGTTAGCCAACCACTCTGGGTGAAAAACTTCAACAATAAACCCTGCTGCCAAAAGCTGGGCCACCTCTTCTCCAATAGCCTTGCGCCTTTCCTCATTAAACCGCCGAAGAAACTGCCTGACCGGCTTAAACTTTCGATCAATATTAAGAGTGTGCTCAGCGAGTTCTCTCAGTACACCTGGCATGTCAGAAGGCTTCCATGCAAAGATGTCCCGGTTCTCACGGATGGACTCGATGAGCGCGCCTTCCTATTTTGGATCCAAGTTAGCATTGATAATGAACTGTTTGGATGAGTCGCCAGGCACAAAATCAATCATCTTGGTATCATCAGCTGACTTAAATTTCAGTGCCGGCTCATACTCCGTAGTTGGCTTCTTCAAAGACGTCATGTCTGCCGGGTCAACATTATCCTTATAAAACTTCAATTCCTCTGTTGCACAAACAGACTCGGCATAAGCAGCATCTCCTTCTTCACATTTAAGGGCTATCTTCCGGCTTCCATGCACTATGATGGTGCCCTTATAACCCGGCATTTTGAGTTGCAGATAAACATAACACGACGGTGCCATGAACTTAGCATAAGCCGGCCGTCCAAGTAGGGCCTAATATGGAGTTTTGATTTTAACCACTTCAAAAGTTAACTTCTCAGGCCTAGAATCATACTCATCCCCAAAGGCTACTTCCAGCTCAATCTTACCAACTGGGTATGCCGACTTACCACGCACAACTCCATGAAAACAGTATTGGACGTCTTAAGGCTTTTGTCAGTCAACCCCATGCGACGGAGCGTCTCATAATAAAGGATGTTGATGCTACTGCCTCCGTCCATGAGCACTTTAGTGAATTTGTATCCGCCAACCTGAGGCGCCACCACCAAAGCCAGATGACCCAGATTATCAACTCGGGGAGAGTGGTCTTCCCTACTCCATATGATAGGCTGCTCAGACCATCTCAAATAACGTGGAACTGCCGGTTCAACAGCATTCACAGCCCTCTTATGAAGTTTCTGGTCCCTTTTGCACAAACTGGTGGTGAATACATGATACTACCCATTTTTCAACTACTTTCGGTTACTCTGATACCCGGACTGCTGTTGCTGCTGATTACCTTGGCCGGATTGCTGATTATAGCCGCCCTGACTGCCTTGAGGGCCCTGGCCATTAAAACCGCCACCGCCTGAGCCGGTGCCCGGGCCATGAAAGCCGCCACCGCCTGAGCCGCCGCCAGGTTCGTGGTTACCATCAAACATGTTGGAATTCTTAAAATCCTTCATGATCATACAGTCTTTCCATAGATGGGTAGTTGGCTTCTCCCGGGTGTCGCGCCTTGGACAAGGTTCATTTAGCAGCTGCTCGAGGGTGGGACCTGACCCGCCAGACTGAGGAGGTGGCCTCCCCTTGCACCATTGATTGTTTCCCTATGTATTGGCGTTAGCCAAAAACTCCAGACTACCGTCAGCCTTACGTCTATTATCTCCTTGATTCGCCGGGTTGTGCTGGTGACCTTTGCTGTTGCCGTTCTTCTTTCCCTTCCCTGTCTTCTCTTCGTCAGACGCGGGATCCTTGGTACTATCAGAATCGCCGTACTTGACCAGAGCCGCCATCAGCTGGCCCATGTCATTACAATCACGCTTGAGCCGCCCAGCTTCTGTTTTAGAGGTTCAAAACGGCAATTTTTCTCCAACATTAAGACCGTGGAGCCAGCATCCATCTTATCAGATGAATGTATTATTTCCTTGACCCGGCGCACCCAATGGTTCGTGGATTCACCTTCCGCTTGCTTACAGTTAGTCAAGTCCATGATCGACATGGGTTGCTTACAGGTATCTTTGATGTTCTGAATGAACCGGGCTTTTAACTCCGCCCATGAGCCGATGGAGTTGGGTGGCAACCCCTTCAACCAAGTGCGAGCTGTTCCATCTAACATCATAGTGAAGTACTTGGCCATTGATGCGTCACTGACCTCCAATAACTCCATGGCCATCTCGTAACTTTTGATCCATGCCCCGGGCTGCAGGTCAGTTGTGTAATTAGGTACCTTACGAGGCCCCTTAAAGTCCTTGGGCAAACGCTCATTACGCGGAGCCGACACCAGACAAGGGACACCTCTATCCTTGTGGCCACAGCTGCTTCAACAGAGGTCGCTAGATAAATCGGAAAAGCTTGGTGAGCCGCTAGCTTAGCTGCCTGTTGAACTGCCCGCTCAGCCTCTTGACGGATCCTCTCCTGGTCTACCAAGTTAAGAGCTCCACCCTGGGCTGGGTCATGCCTGCGTGGTTGGTTACGGCGTTGGGCGTTGCTTGACATGGCCGCTGAGTCCATATGCCTGCTATAGCTCGGGCTCCGGCTTGGGCGAGGGGTTGAATGGATTTTGTCTTGACTATAAGAGTATGCATCCTGTTGTGCCAGAGCCGTCTGAAGAAGTTCTCTGACCCTTCATGTTTCGGTCGCTGTTGGAGAGTCGCCTTCCATCGGGAGAGCCGCCAAACGAGCCGACGCAGTGATAAGATTCTCCAAAGGGTTAGAAAAGTGACCCGGTGGTATTGGTGTGTAATGAGGCGGGGCAGTATTCACACGGGGGGGGGGGGGTTCCATGGCCCGCGGTTGAACCGGCGCCCCAATCCCGGGTATTGTGACCCGGTTTGCCTCCGTCGGGTTACTGGGACCAGCCCCAGGTGTGTGGAAGAGGTTCCTAGGATCATAAGTCAGAGGCAGACCTGATTGAGCATTTTGGTGCCTTCTTCTCATGAACTCGTTTGATGCATTTAGATCCACCAAGAGCCAGAAAGTCTCTGCTTGAAACTGCTGAGCACGAGCATCTAGAGCCGCTCGCTCTGCAGCCATCCTTACGTCCTCCGCTGCTAAATTCTCCTTAGCTTGTGCTACCTCCCACGTAACCGTGCCACCTCTGCATCGTGCTGAGCCTTGTCTGCTGGCTCAACCACGGCGGTCAACAAGGTCGTCATTCTATCCATGAGATCCATCAGCACCTGAGCCAGTGGGCGCACGGGGTCTCCGGACCCGGCTGCTGCCGATCCGGTGGTTACCGCCGCCGCAGCCGTAGAATTCTGACCGGGTTGAGTGCCAGCCATGAAGACCCCGGCTCGATTCGGCGGCTCAAAGGGGTCCGGAATACTGCTGTCATCGGAACAGCCCCCAAGCCCGCCATCCTATAGTTGATACAATGAATCCGTCTCACCTATGGACGACTCGCCGTTAGAGTGGACATCCGTCTTGCCACCATCTACAGATCCTTCAGAAAACTCCCCTACATGGATGCAACCCACGAAGGCACGCCTTACGGCCGGCTGAGTCCGGGCGGGTCTCGCACGCTGAGCCATTTCGATGAGGTCGGTGCAGACGTCCGGCTCAGGGCCCGACTCGCTGATCTGGCCGATGAAGACGTGGATTCTGCCGAAGGGGACCCAGTACCGTAATCAATTGAGCCGGCCTCGGGACCCCTACATGCGTCGTCAATGTAGAGCTTGGCGCGACGACTCTTGGTCATCCGGCCCACAGTGTATCCCTTGAGCCCTTCGAAGCTGCCCTTCAAGAACTCAAATCCACCGTGCGCTGGCCTCACGGTGGGCGCCAACTGTCGTGGAATTGTCATGGCAGATGTCCTAGTGAAAGGACTTAGTCGTGGAGCCATCGCAACTAGGAAGCTTAAAGGGGTTAATCGGGACAAAGGACACGAGAGGTTTATACTGGTTCGGCCCCTTGCGATGAAGGTAAAGCCTAGTCCAGTTGTTGTGGTATTGCTAGGTTTCGATGACCAAGGAGCGAAATACGCTAGCTTGGCTCTCGATCTGTTGTTTTTTTGCCCTAAGCCACCGCTGGGTCGTCCCCTTATATACACGGGTTGACGCCTGGCGGCCTACAGAGTCCCGGCCGGCTCATACAACATGTCCGGCTCGGTGACTTCTTTTACATGCCTTACTTTACAAGTCTTACTGATACATGGCGGTTCACAATTATGGGCTTTAACCCGCCTCTGGGCTTGGGCCCACTACAAGTCTTATAATGAATCGTCGCCTTGTATACTCGTCGGGCTTCTTTGAGTAACCCGCCATTAAGATTGACCCGGCCCCTCCTGGGCGGGTCATACCTGGTAATCATATCCCCAACACTTTCTGCGGTCCATTTCTTTTCTGGGTCTCATCTATTTTTCTTTTGGGCCTCGGCCTTTTTTCAGCCAGTTTCCTTAATTTTCAGCCTTTACTATGAATATTATTTTGTAAATGGCCTTTTGGATGCCAAATACTACTAGGTCCCACTTGTCAGGTTCTAATTAACGACAGCCGAGGTTTCAATTTCCACAATTTGAAACAATTATTTCAATGAGAACAGTAAAGAGATGAAAATTATCAAAACACATGCCAATTTTGGCTAATAGCACAATCTTTACATCATTCATTTCACCAATATACTATCACAACATATGACAAGTACTCCAAATATACTTCTGACTTCTTCACTTCTAGGCTAGAGCTCTTGTAAATGTTCATAGAGACTGAACGAAGCAGCATCACCTTGTTGAGCAGCAGATCATCAACATCATCCCAGGTTGGATCAGCTCAGCAGAACATCCCCGGTCGTTGCCATGACTTGAGAAGCAACATCTCAGGTTGATAACCAGATCCTGCAGCGAGCAGCAGCAGATCCAACATTCCTGCAACAGCACCAGTACAACAATCATATCATCAGCAACAGTAACTACTCCAAATCAACAGCAATTACAAAATATCAGATCAACAGCAACTACAACAGATTTGATCAACAACTACTACATCAAGATCAACAACTACTACTAGAACAGATCAGATCAGCACATTTGTTTGAATGGAGTAACTTGGAGATCAATACAATAGATCAGTAACTTGGAGTACTCCAAAATGGATTTTGATTTGAATAGTACTCCAGCTGAAGAAGAGGATGTACTTGGAGGAAGTCATGATGACCCAGATGGTGATTTCAACATGGAAGATTCCATTCAAGATGCAGGCTACGAGTACTCGAAGAACATGCATTCAAATAGAGATCATGAGCATGTTCACTGTGATATTGTACTCTCGTTACAATCTTATGAGCATGCATTCAAATAGAGATCATGCAATCAAATGGAGTAGTTATAGTCTTAACTAAGAAGATCATGAGCATGTGCATGAGTAAAATGAGCATGAGCATGTGTTAACAGGATCATAAGCATGTGTATGAGTAAAATGACAGAGGATAAGAAGATATGTTTAGTTACGGTCTTACAATTGATGATTTGTAACTACAAATAACTGAAAAATGAGTGCAGTAGATGTACAGAATTTGTAGGCTCCATTTGTAACTACAATACTCCTTTCATTTGTTTGAAATTTCCAGTAGATGTCACAGTAGCATGATAAAAATTCCAGTTGAAACTAATGATGCAATACACTAAATTACTCAAGTCTTGCTAAACAACAAGTCTTACACTAAACAACAGGACTTAATTACTTACTCTACTACTAACAACAAGCAAGAGAGTAAAGGTTTAACAACTTGACACAGTTTAATTCATTAAATGAAAGTTTCAATTAATTATGATTAACTGAAAAGGTTTCCATTAGTTTTAATTAAATTGAAACCTTTCTTTAATTATAATTAAAGAAATGTTTCAATGTAATTTAATTACATAAAAAATTCAGTTAATTAATTCTAGTTACTGGACTAAATTATGTTAACAAGACTATCAAGCATTGTTAAATGCCACAGTTGCATGGTAGTGCACTCTCTAGCAAAACACACAAAACAGAACCTTCTACAGTTTCTTGTAGGAGTAGTTCTTCTTCAAGTGTGGATATTAACCTTGTTCATTCAACATTGCCACTCCTGCCCTCCTAAGTTTCACAGCATTGCCACTTCAAGTGTGGATCTTAACTGAGTTCCTATCTAACAGTGAAATAATGATTAGTTAGACCTTGAATAAAGCAATACTCCTGGCTGAAACATAAGGCATACAAAATGAATATGCACCTAAGAGTAGTAAATTCCTTGACATATATGGTCAGTTTAAAAATGTTCACACCATAAAGCATACTCCAAAAGATATGGGAGAGACAAAGTAACTTGACATATATGGTTAGGTTAAAAATGTTCACATCAAGCACTATATGGTTAGTATGTAAATGGTTGATTTACACCATTTTAAAGTACTCCAAAATACTTGCAACTTTATTGATTCAAGTACTCCAAAATTAATAGCTCAGGCACACTCATTCAAGTTAATGGTGTGTTGAAGGCTGATCAAGAAGAGAATCTGGAGAACTACTAACACTTTACAGATCAAGAAGAGATTCTGGAAATTTTAATTGAATTTAATTAAAATTATGCTACTGTTGTTGTTCTAAAACTACTGAAACTACTCATGCAACAATAAGCATGAGATACAAGCAACACCAAACACCAAGATTACTACACCAAGTCAAATTTAAGATACTGAAAAATGGTGGAAGATTCATGACAAGAATAAAAGTAGCATGATGACCCACAAGTATAGGGGATCTATACTAGTCCTTTCAATAAGTAAGAGTGTCGAACCCAACAAGGAGCAGAAGGAAATGATAAGCAGTTTTCAGCAAGGTATTCTGTGCAAGCACTAAAATTATCAGTAACAGATAGTTTTGTGATAAGATAAATTGTAACAAGCAACAAGTAATAAAAGTAAATAAGGTGCAGCAAGATGTCCCAATCCTTTTTGTAGCAAAGGACAAGCCTGTACAAACTCCTATATAGAGAAAAGCGCTCCCGAGGATACATGGGAATTATCGTCAAGCTAGTTTTCATCACGCTCATATGATTCGCGTTTGGTACTTTGATAATTTGATATGTGGGTGGACCGGTGCTTGGGTGCTGTCCTTACTTGGACAAGCATCCCACTTATGATTAACCCCCATTGCAAGCATCCACAACTACAACAGAAGTATTAAGGTAAACCTAACCATAGAATGAAACATATGGATCCAAATCAGCCCCTTACGAAGCAACGCATAAGCTAGGGTTTAAGCTTCTGTCACTCTAGCAACCCATCATCTACTTATTACTTCCCAATGCCTTCCTCTAGGCCCACACAATGGTGAAGTTTCATGTAGTCGACGTTCACATGACACCACTAGAGGGATGACAACATACATCTCATCAAAATATCGAACGAATACCAAATTCACATGACTACTAATAGCAAGACTTCTCCCATGTCCTCAGGAATAAACGTAACTACTCACAAAGCATATTCATGTTCATAATCAGAGGGATATTAATATGCATAATGGATCTGAACATATGATCTTCCACCAAGTAAACCAACTAGCATCAACTACAAGGAATAATCAACACTACTAGCAACCCACATGTACCAATCTGAGGTTTGGATACAAAGATTGGATACAAGAGATGAACTAGGGTTTGAGATGAGATGGTGCTGGTGAAGATGTTGATGGAAATTGACCCCCTCCCAATGAGAGGACCGTTGGTGGTGACGATGGCGATGATTTCCCCCTCCCAGAGGGAAGTTTCCCCAGCAGAACAGCTCCGCCGGAGCCCTAGATTGGTTCCGCCAAGGTTCCGCCTCGTGGCGGCGGAGTTTCGTCCCATGAGCTTGCTTTTGATTTTTTCTCGGACGAAAGACCTCATATAGCAGAAGATGGGCATCGGAGGGCAACCAGGGGGCCCACGAGGCAGGGGGGCGCGCCCAGGGGGGTAGGGCGCGCTCCCCACCCTCGTGGCTGGTGGGTGGCCCCCCTCTGGTGCTTTCTTCGCTCAGTATTTTTTATATATTCTGAAAATAACTTCCGTGAAGTTTCAGGACTTTTGGACCTGTGCAGAATAGGTCTCTAATATTTGCTCCTTTTCCAGCCCAGAATTCCAGCTGCCGGCATTCCGCCTCTTCATGTAAACCTTGTAAAATAAGGGAGAATAGGCATAAGTATTGTGACATAATGTGTAATAACAGTCCATAATGCAATAAATATCGATATAAAAGCATGATGCCAAATGGACGTATCAACTCCCCCAAGCTTAGACCCCACTTGTCCTCAAACGAAAGCCAAAACTGAAAAATATGTCCACATGTTTAGAGATAGAGGTGTCGATAAAATAAAATACGGACATGAGGGCATCATGGTGTAACATCCCAAAATTTCAATTTGGAATGTTATACATAGATCATTCTTGCATATCATATTTTATTGCATTTCATCTCGCGATCCTTGAAATCCTACGCAACTCAAGGACCCTCAGAGAGAGTTGGGGATTTCTCAGATTTCATATTTGATTTTTATCAAATATTAAAACGAGGACTTTTGGTTTTAATTATTTTTCTATCCGAAAATATTTCATATTAAAATATATGAGAGGAGATAATATGACTTCTCCAAAATAAATGAAATATCGGAGGAAAAATATTAAAATCAAATATTTGTTTTTAGTTGGATTTTATTGCAATTTTGTTTGCATTAGAAAAATTGCATATTTTCAAAATTTCATTTTAGGGCCAAGAAAATGTTCATCTCGTTCTAAATATTTTATTTAGACGGAGAAAATTTGCTTTGGCATTTTTAGAATTTTATTTTATTTTCTAGGATTTTTCCGACTTTCGGCAGAATTATTTAAAAAACCACGCCAAGGCCTAGCTGGGCGAAAGCCCAGCGCCGGCCCACCTCCCCGCACATCCGTCTCCTAGCGGGAGACCGCGCCACCGTCGCCGCCGAACAGGATTCCGGCTCGGACTCCGTTCCCCGTGCCGTGCCGCCTCCCCCAAGGCACCACCCCCCTCCTTATATACCCACCCCGCCCCCGCCACCACCGCCATCGCCGCCTGCGCCGCGCCGCCCGCTGCCGCGCCTTGCCGCCCGCACCGCGCCGCCCTGCCACCGCTACCGCGCCTCGCCCTGCCGTCGGTGCCGCGTATCGCCGGACCGACGAGGTAGGCGCCGTTTTTTGAAAGAAAACCGATCTGGTTTTTTTAAAGAAAACCCTAGTTCGTTTTTTTGGTTCGCTGATTTTTCCCGGTTTTTCTTTTTAGCGGACGTTCGTCTGGAGTTCGTTTTAACAAATGGTTTTCGCTCATTAGTTACAGATAACGAACGCTCGTTCGTTAGCCTGTTCGTCAGTTTTCTTTTATCGGATTAATCCGCGATTATTTTTTATCGTGATTTCTGATCTGATTTTCGTTCTAGTTTATCTTTTCGCTCGTTAGTCGGAATCAGACGATTCAAAACGCCTAGATTTTCGTCTCGAGACCCTCTTTTCGTCTAATCAACTTGCACAAGTTTTTGCTACTGTAAAATTTGACCTAGGTCCAGATTAGTAAACGGATCTTGTTTCTTTCGCCGTTTGAGTTTCGCTGCTCCGTTCGATTTGATTCTTTTTGCAAACCAGAGTTCTTAAGTTGAACTTTCTGGTTAGATCCTTTTATTTGAGATTTACCCGTGTTTCTTAGCTTGACTGCTTATGTAAGTTATTGTTTGTTTGCGATAGAATTCCCGGAGTGTGAAGCGTGTTATTTGGAGTCCCTAGGTTTCGCAGATCATCAGCAAGGCAAGTAACACTTTGATCATACCCCTTTATCACCCAGTTTTTATGCATTAGTTCCAATCCTCAAACATTGCATGGTTAGGATGTCATTAACATGTGGGTTGGGAAGTAGTTGATGAGATAGAACCTATTACCCTGTTACATTCAAACCCTTGGGAGTTACTTCTACGCGTTGCTTATATTGCTATGCTATGCTCATAGACGTGGTTTGGGTGAGTGAAATCCATGACAGATGTGAGATTGATAATTAATGGTTCAACTTAAGGTGGCATCTTAAATACACATCTGGGTGGATTGAGGCACCTGGAGTACCCAGTGTTGCCTGTATTTTTGGAAATCCCGGAGTACCCGTGTGATCTTCCTATGGACCGCCACCCAGGCTCAAAGGGAACTGAGATTATTCATGCTAGAAACTTTCGCGTGCAGCCACAAGCTATTATGGGCTCTATCATAGTTGAGTAAGTTACGTCAAGCTCTTGAAGAGGTGGATCAGCGGGTAGTGGGATTGTAGGTTTGGTATGGTCTGCCTGGAGTAGAGAGGTAATCTTTCTGAAAGACTGTGTCTTGGTCACCCGTTTCTCAAACACCCTGTAGTGCGAGAAAACCAACGGAGGAGATCGATTCTTGTGGGGAAAAGTGCGCAAACCTCTGCAGAGTGTATAAACTAATCACGGTTAGTCGTGTCCCCGGTTATGGACAATTCTTGAGTATCTAGTACTTGGAGTATCTTTAGTATCTCATCACTCTAAAATTAATATTGTTGGGTTGATAATTACCTTAATTGGGATTGAGTTGGAGGAACCTTCTCAATGATGTTTCAACTACCATGATAGTTAAATAAAATCTATTCCTTTGTTGTAGGGAAAAATTGGCTTTTCGCGAAACTATAACCATAGAGCTTTCCACCAGCCAAATATGCATGTAGTGATAGCATTATTCTATTCTTGCTCTACCATGTTATTTTGCCAGTATATTCCATGTACTGACCCATTTTCGGGCTGCAACGTATTATGTTGCTGACTTTTCAGACGCGGAGTAAGGTTCGTTAGGTCGTTGCCGTGCAGCTCAGCTATGCCGTTGGAGTTGATGGACTCACTTTATCTTCCAAGCCTTCCGCTGTTATCGCATTAGATGGCCTTAAGCCATATTTATTGTAATAAGTTCTCTTTGGAGACATTTCGATGTAATGAGTGTGTGATTGCTACTCTGTTATAAATCCTCGAGTACTGTGTGTGTCAGCATTACCGATCCAGGGATGACACTGAAGCACAGAGACTTGACCGTTTGAGGTCGGGTCGCTACAAGATGGTATCAGAGCACATGCTGAGTGTAGGACATGACCACTAAGCTACAGCCATAGATCACTATTCTCTTCTCACTTCTGACCCCTCTCCATTTTCTACTCTTTAGCATGGCGGATGCAAGGAACAATTTTGCACAACCGGAGGAAGAATCACCTTTTGGACGACACCTGAAGGAAGTCACTAGGTACCTGAACATAGGAATACCAAGCTTCACCGGGACCTACAACGCCACTTTACCAAAAGAGGAGCGATGGATGATTCAAGTTCAAGTTCCAGGAAGGACCTTCACGCCAGTCACTAAACCCATAGAGTTTTCCTTCGATGCACCAACCTGGAGTTTAGGAAAGAGTATGGCAGCTCACATCACCATGGGACGCATTGGAGAATTTTACCAAAAGGAGCTTAAAGCCACTATCTACCCGATTTGTGGGCCCCGAGATGAGCAATGGGAGATGATCAGCACCAGAAAGGATAGATCAATTGCAGCTTATATCCAGGAGCTAAACCAACACATTTGGCGCCAGGAGAATCAGATATGCGTAGGCATGATCGACCTGAAGAAGGCAATGACTAAGATTGCGGAACTGGAGGAAGAACTCAAGGATACACGTGAAGATTATGAGGAGGAAATCGTCGTACTAGTGGAGAAGAATGACGACCTGATTAAGAAGATCGGAATATTCATGGGAGACCCCACACCAGTAGAAGAAGACGAAGAACCCAAGGAGATTCGCCCAGAGGACTACATCATCATCGACGACACCGACTCGGATCTGAGCAATGATGACTTTGAAGACGAAGCTGGAGAAGATATCATGGAGTCTGCAACCGAGGAATATTTTTAGTAGACCACCATATCAGTAGTAGTATTCCACCATGTAAATAGAATGGCCCGAGCACTTTTGCGATGCTTAGACCGATTGTATGACTGGATTGATTGATGGAGTGAAATGTTTGTGCTTGTCTCATGTGCATATGGCTAGTGCTTTCTCATTAGACCTCATTCTATTCTAAAATCTCCCCTCTAAACCATCAGATGCCTCCGAGACGTGACCCCGGATTTGCATTCCCACCGGAGCTCACTCAGTTGATTCAGCAGCAGAATACCCTGATGTAGTTGTTAGTTCAGAACCAAGGCAACAACAACAATAACAACAATCCACCACCACCACCACCAGTTGACAACTTAGCATGTTTTATGAGGTTGCAGCCGCCGGTGTTTTCCAGTAGCACCGAGCCCATAGTAGCAGATGATTGGCTCCGCGGGATTGGAAGGGAGTTAACCACTGCAGGATGTACTGATGCTGAGAAGGTGCATTTTGCCGCACATCATTTGGATGGACCAGCAGCATCATGGTGGGAGAATTACACTGTCACCTACCCTATAGCCATGGTGACATGGAACCAATTTCAGCAAGCCTTCCGTACATCCCATGTCTCAACTGGAGCCATGAATTTGAAGAAGCGTGAGTTTCGCAACTTATGCCAGGGGAACTGTACCGTGGCTTAGTACGCTGATTAGTTTAGCAAGTTATCTCGCTATGCCCCTGATGATGTGGCCACAGATGCCGCAAAGCAAGAGAAGTTTATGGAAGGGCTGAATGATGAGATGAGTATGTAGTTAATGGTGGCAACATTCACCAACTACCAGGAGTTGGTAGATAAGGCTCTTATGATTGAAGGGAAGCAACAACAGATTGAGAGCCGTAAGAGGAAGTATGGACAAGGGAGGTATAACTTAGGAGCTCAGCAGAAGCCTCGCCCAACCCCGAACTCGGGAGGACTTGTTCATAACCATGGAGGCCACACCCATAATGGAGGAAGTAACCATAATCATACTGGCACAAGGAATGGGAATGGGAATGGAGCAAACAACAATCAGAACCGCCCAAATCCAGCCACACCCACCAAGAGGGACCTAAGCCACGTTATTTGTTTCAAGTGCGGAAAGACTGGACACTATGCCACGGAGTGCCCTGAAGGGAAGAATGGAAATGGAAACGGGAGCGCTGGGAATAAGCCCAATCCATTCAGCAAAGGACAAGTAAACCACGTTAATGTGGAGGAGGTTGAAGAGCAGCCAGACATGGTTATAGGTAAGTTTTTGGTTAAGTCATTTACCGCTCTTGTTATTTTTGATACTGGTGCATTGCATTCATACATATCAAGGGAATTCGTGGATAAGTTTAAACTACCGACCCAAACACTTAGGGCCCCTTTGTTAGTAAGTTCACCTGGAGCAGAGTATATGGCTAGTCGATGGTGCGACTAGATACCCTTAACCATTGGTAGCCATGTTTTTCCGTCCGACCTAATTATCTTGGAGTCACAAGGATTGGATGTGATATTAGGAATGGACTCGATGTCGAAGTATGGAGGAAACATTGACTGTTAGTAAGTCAATCTGTCTCACCACCCCGGAGGGAAAAAGGATCAAGTATATATCTAGGCATGCGCCCAGAAGTAGCCAAGTAAATACCCTCACGGGAGTTGTTCAGGAGGAAGTGCCTGTAGTAAAGGATTACCCGGATGTTTTCCCAGAGGAGTTGCCAGGCATGCCACCGGATCGAGATGTTGAGTTTTTGATAGAACTATTTCCAGGTGCATGGCTAATATCCAAGAGACCCTATAGGATGCCCGTAAATGATCTGGAGGAGATTAAGAAACAGATCAAGGAGTTATTGGAGAAAGGTTACATTCGACGGAGTTCATCACCATGGGGAGCCCCCGTGCTTTTGGTTGAGAATAAGGATAAACCCCTAAGAATGGTTGTTGATTATCGGGCATTGAACGAGGTAACGATTAAGAACAAGTACCCATTGCCGATGATCAATGATCTGTTTGACCAGCTGCATGGAGCTAAGGTGTTTTCAAAGATCGATCTGCGATCAGGATATCATTAGTTGAAGATACGAGAGAAGGATATACCAAAGACAGCCTTCACCACACGGTACGGGCTATACGAATATACGGTCATGTCATTTGGACTGACTAACACCCCTGCCTATTTCATGAGCATGATGAACAAGGTGTTCATGGAATATTTGGATAAGTTTGTTGTGGTGTTCATTGACAATATAATGGTATATTCGAAGAATGAAGAGGAACACAAGGAGCATTTGCGTTTAGTTCTCGAGAAACTCAGGGAACATTAGTTATATGCCAAGTTCAGCAAATGCGAGTTTTGGTTGAAAGAAGTCGGATTCCTTCGACATGTTATATCAGGAGAAGGTATAGCAGTAGACCCCACCAAGGTTCAGTCAGTCACTGAATGGTTGGCACCCACTTCAGTTAGCGAGATCCGCAGTTTTCTTGGACTCGCAGGATACTACCGTAGATTCATTGAGAATTTTTCAAAGACTGCAAAGCCCATGACGGAATTATTGAAGAAGGATACCAAGTTTAAATGGACGGAAGATTGCGAGGCAAGTTTCCAGGAGCTGAAGAAACGTTTGACTACAGCCCCAGTGCTAACACTGCCGGATATACGTAAGGATTTTCAAGTGTATTGAGACGCCTCTCGCTTAGGAATTGGAAGTGTGCTTATGCAGGATGAAAGAGTTGTTTCGTATGCCTCACGACAACTAAAACCACACGAGTTGAATTACGCTACACATGATTTTGAGCTAGCAGTCGTAGTGCATGCGTTGAAGACTTGGAGACATTACCTTATTGGAAACCATTGCGATGTGTACACGGATCATAAGAGTTTGAAGTACATTTTCACACAGAAGGAACTGAACCTTAGGCAGAGAAGATGGTTGGAGCTTATAAAGGATTATGACATGAAGCTTCATTATCATCCAAGAAAGGCCAATGTCGTAGCAGATGCCTTGAGTCGGAAGAGTTATGCTAATACCCTAATAAGCACGGGATTGCCGAAGGAGTTAGCAGAAGATCTCCGGGAACTTTGATTGGAGATTGTTCCTAGAGGTTTTATTGCAACAATGGAGGTGCAGTCTACATTGTTGGGAAAGATTCGAGAAGCTCAGAAGGATGACAAAGAGATTGCCGAGATAAAAGAGAAAATGAGTGAAGGAAAAGCCAAAGGTTTTCGTGAGGATGAGCACGACACCCTATGGTTTGAGGACCGTGTTTACGTGCCCAATAACACAGAGATCAGGAAGTTAATACTTCAGGAGGCTCATGACTCACCATACTCGATACACCTCGGAAACACCAAGATGTATTTGGATTTGAAGGAACGTTTCTGGTGGACAGGGATGAAGAAGGATATCGCTCAGTATGTGGCCGTATGTGATGTATGTCACAGAGTGAAGGCAGATCATCAAAATCCAGCAGGATTGTTACAGCCTATGCCGATACCCGAATGGAAGTGGGATAAACTTGGCATGGATTTTATCACCGGATTGCCCAGGACCAAATCAGAATATGATTCTATATGGGTAGTAGTTGACCATTTGACCAAAGTGGCACACTTTATCCCAGTGAAAACAACTTATACTAGTGCAAAGTTGGCCAAGATATATATGACCAGGATCGTATGTCTGCATGGAGTTCCGAGGACCATCTTATCGGATAGAGGAACACAGTTTATTTAAAAGTTTTGGCATCAGCTACACCAGACTTTGGGAACGAGATTGGAGTTCAGTACAACATTTCACCCGCAGACGGATGGACAGACCGAGAGAGTCAATAAGATTCTGGAGGACATGTTGAGAGCTTGTGCGCTAGATTATGGATCTAGTTGGGATGACAATCTGCCATAAGCAGAGTTCTCATACAACAATAGTTACCAAGCCAGTTTGAAGATGGCATCGTTCGAAGCCCTGTATGGACGAAGGTGCAGAACGCCGTTGATGTGGGATGAAGTCGGAGACCGACAGTTGTTTGGACCATACTTGATCAAAGAGTCTGAGGAGAAGGTTAAACTGATCCGGGATAGATTGAAGATAGCTCAGTCCAGATAGAAGAGTTATGCAGATTCGAAACGCAAGGAGGCAACCTATGAAATTGGAGACAGAGCATATCTGCGAGTGTCACCTTTGCGAGGAGTGAAACGTTTTGGAGTTAAGGGAAAGTTAGCCCCGAGATTTGTAGGACCATATCGTGTTTTGGAACGGATGGGAGAAGTTGCCTACAAGTTAGAGTTACCTGAGGGACTGTCAGGAGTTCACGATGTGTTTCATGTTTCCCAGTTGAAGAAGTGCCATGCTGAGATGGCTGATATACCACTAAGAGATACCGTACCCTTGGAGGCGATTCAGTTGGACAATGATTTGACTTATGAGGAAAAGCCAATCAAGATTTTGGAGTTTGCTAGTCGAGTCACCCGCAGCAAGGTCATCAAATTTTGCAAAGTTCAATGGAGCCACCATACCGAGAACGAAGCCACATGGGAACGAGAGGATGATCTTCGCAAAGACCACCCACACCTATTTTCTAGCCAACCCAAATCTCGAGGGCGAGATTCATCTTAAGGGGGGTAGGTTTGTAACATCCCAAATTTTCAATTTGGAATGTTATACATAGATCATTCTTGCATATCATATTTTATTGCATTTCGTCTCGCGATCCTCGAAATCCTACGCAACTCAAGGACCCTCGAAGAGAGTTGGGGATTTCCTAGATTTCATATTAGATTTTTATCAAATATTGAAACGAGGACTTTTGGTTTTAATTATTTTTCTCTCCAACAATATGTCATATTAAAATATATGAGAGGAGATAATATGACTTCTCCAAAATAAAGGAAATATAGGAGGAAAAATATTAAAATCAAATATTTGTTTTTATTTGGATTTTATTGCAATTTTGTTTGCATTAGAAAAATTGCATGTTTTCAAAATTGCATTTAGGGCCAAGAAAATGTTCATCTCGTTCTAAATATTTTATTTAGACGGAGAAATTTGTTTTGGCATTTTTAGAATTTTATTTTATTTTCTAGGATTTTCTGAGTTTCGGCGGAATTATTTAAAAAAACGTGCCAAGGCCTAGCTGGGCCAAAGCCTAGCGCCGACCCACCTCCCAACGCCGCCGTCTCCTACCAGGAGACCGCGCCGCCCCCGCTGCCAAACAGGAGTCCGGCTCGGACTCCGTTCCCCGCGCCGTGCCCCCTCCCCCAAGGCACCACCCCCTCCTTATATACCCACCCCGCCCCCGCCGCCACCGCCATCGCCGCCCGCGCCACGCCTCGCTGCCCGCGCCGCCCTGCCGCCGCTGCCGCGCCTCGCCCTACCGTCGCCGCCGCATATCGCCGGACCGACGAGGTAGCCGCCGGTTTTTTAAGAAAACCGATCCAGTTTTTTAAGAAAACCCTAGTTCGTTTTTTTGGTTCGCCGTTTTCCCGGTTTATCTTTTTAGCGGACGTTCGTCCGGACGTTCATTTTAACGAACGGTTTTCGCTTGTTAGTTATAGATAACAAACGCTCATTCCTTAGCCTGTTCGTCAGTTTTCTTTTATTGGATTAATCCTCGATTATTTCTGATCGCAATTTATGATCCGATTTTCATTCTAGTTTATCTTTTCGCTCGTTAGTCGGAATCAGGCGATTCAAACGCCTAGATCTTCGTCTCGAGACCCTCTTTTATTTGAGATTTACCCGTGTTTCTTAGCTTGACTGCTTATGTAAGTTATTGTTTGTTTGCGATAGAATTCCCCGAGTGCGAAGCGTGTTATTTGGAGTCCCTAGGTTTCGCGGATCATCAGAAAGGCAAGTAACACTTTGATCATACCCCTTTATCACCCAGTTTTTATGCATTAGTTCCAATCCTCAAACATTGCATGGTTAGGATGTCATTAACATGTGGGTTGGGAAGTAGTTGATGAGGTAGAACCTATTACCTTGTTACATTCAAACCCTTGGGAGTTACTTCTACGTGTTGCTTATATTGCTATGCTATGCTCATAGACGTGGTTTGGGTGAGTGAAATCCATGATAGGTGTGAGATTGATAATTAATGGTTCAACTTAAGGTGGCAACTTAAATACACATCTGGGTGGATTGAGGCACCTGGAGTACCCAGTGTTGCCTGTATTTTTGGAAATCCCGGAGTACCCGTGTGATCTTCCTATGGACCGCCACCCAGGCTCAAAGGGAACTGAGATTATTCATGCTAGAAACTTCCGCGTGCAGCCACAAGCTATTATGGGCTCTAGCATAGTTGAGTAAGTTACGTCAAGCTCTTGAAAAGGTGGATCAGCGGGTAGTGGGATTGTAGGTTTGGTATGGTCTGCCCGGAGTAGAGAGTTAATGTTTCTGAAAGACTGTGTCTCGGTCATCCGTTTCTCAAACACCCTGTAGTGCGAGAAAACCAACGGAGGAGATCGAGTCTTGTGGGGAAAAGTGTGCAAACCTCTGCAGAGTGTATAAACTAATCATGATTAGCCGTGTCCCCGGTTATGGACAATTCTTGAGTATCTAGTAGTTGGAGTATCTTTAGTATCTCATCACTCTAAAATTAATATTGTTGGGTTGATAATTACCTTAATTGGGATTGAGTTGGAGGAACCTTCTCAATGATGTTTCAACTACCATGATAGTTAAATAAAATCTATTCCTTTGTTGTAGGGAAAAATTGGCTTTTCGCGAAACTATAACCATAGAGCTTTCCACCAGCCAAATATGCATGTAGTGATAGCATTATTCTATTCTTGCTCTACCATGTTATTTTGCCAGTATATTCCATGTACTGACCCATTTTCGGGCTGCAACGTATTATGTTGCTGACTTTTCAGACGCGGAGTAAGGTTCGTTAGGTCGTTGCCGTGCAGCTCAGCTATGCCGTTGGAGTTGATGGACTCACTTTATCTTCCAAGCCTTCCGCTGTTATCGCATTAGATGGCCTTAAGCCATATTTATTGTAATAAGTTCTCTTTGGAGACATTTGATGTAATGAGTGTGTGATTGCTACTCTGTTATAAATCCTCGAGTACTATGTGTGTCAGCATTACCGATCCAGGGATGACACTGAAGCACAGAGACTTGACCGTTTGAGGTCGGGGCGCTACACATGGTCATTCTTAGAATAGCAACATATATATATGATCTCTTATGCTAAAGTAACAATTCAATCACAATTTAAAGTATGAATCATAAACTTTATTGAGAACCAACAAACTACAATCTCATTCACTGAAGCAATTGCAATTTATCATAACATCGAAAAGAGTCAATAAGAGCTTTTCAGCAAGTCCACATACTCAACTATCATTTAGTCTTCCACAATTGCTAATGTGTGATGGCCTGGCTTATTAGGGATGATAGACTACTCATATCAATAAGGAATTCCTTCTTTTCCGGGAGCCCATTCGGACAGAACTCCAAAGTTAAGCGTGCTCAGCTTGGAGTAGTGTCAGGATGGGTGACCGCCCGGGAAGTTGCTCCCGGGTGCGCATGAGTGAGGACAAAGTGTGCAGAAAAGACTCGTATGATCTGTGGGGCGAGTCTAGATCCCGCCAGGAGTAACGACCACCGGTGGGTGTGTCCGGGGCGTTACAAGTTGGTAATCAGAGCCTTCCCCGACTTAGGAGCCCCCTGCTTGATCGAATCACTGGCGTTGTTGAATCTAGAAAAATGTTTTGAGTCATTTTGGATTATATATATCGGAGAGTAGGATTCTTTTTACTCCTCAGTCCCTTCGTCGCTCTAGTGAGGCCTCCTGACGTAGAGTTTTGACTCTTCTCTTCTCAAATTTCACTAAAAAAAATTAGGATCACACGGGTATCTTGGAATTGTTCCGATGGTTTTGTGATGAGAACATTGTTCTTGGTGCCTCCTGACATTTAGGGGTTGTGGCAGTGTCCCGGGGAGTTGAGCTCTGAGGTGTTGTCGTCACAATTTTATCGTTGCAGTTCTGGAATACCTGAGTTTCGCCGACATCGAAAATCTCTTTTATGCAGTTGTTGGTGAGATAACCTTGATGCCACCCAGTACTGGGGCGGGAGTTCGGGAGTATTGCCATAACTCGTATAACAGATGCTTTTTGAAGGTTGAGGTAAATGATTTCCGAAGGTTTCTTGGTTATGTGTTGAAGGATGGATACAGCTGGATGTAGGATTTGCTAGTTTTGGGTGAGATATTATGCTTCCCCTGTATCCCCAACACCTGATTGCATAACCGGAAAGTTTCGGGAGTTTATAAGTGGGAATTCAAGTAGATCGTAGGATATCTTTCCGATAGATGTATGATATGAATTTGGGGTTCGACGTCTAGTGGTCCGCCTATCCACGGTTGGTTTTACAGTGGTCTCGTTGTGTCTTAAAGAGTCCTTGGCTATGCTGACTCGGGGACGCTTCGTATGTCATGTGCATTGCCTTGTACATGATGGTGCTGTACGATCGAGCCCGTGTGGGCCCCACCACAAAAACTTCGGACGAAATCTCTATCATATGTTTGTTCCGGCTTATTTTGCAAGCCAACCCTTTGTTTTGTTTTTCAGTTGTGGTATTCGAGTTGCTTCAATGTCAAGTGTTGATTCCATACCTTTCCTAAACGGTGTTCTCATATTTCTATGTGAATACTAATCCTTCTTGATCATCGACATGGTCATGTCAATCCTTCCCAACCGGCGTATTTCTCTTCAAGTGGATCCGTTCATTTTCAACACCCGTAAGACCAACTCTAAGTATTCTCAACGGTGTTTGTTTTCATCCGTCTCCAAGTGCCTTTGTTTTCCCCCCCCCCCCCCCTTGTTTCGTCAAGGACTCAGATTTCTTAATCAAGTATCCATTTTATTGATGTGAAGTCTGTCCATTCTTTTCAATCAATGTTCTTACCCGGTGTTTCTCATGAAGATGCTCTACAAGTTCATTATTCTTTGTTCTCTTTCTTCTCCGATGGATTTAATTCAAGCTTTGTTCATCATACCTTTTTCCTCGTTTTAAATACCTTCTAATGCCGGTGCTTCTCATAATCATTAAATTTTCACTATTCATATGTTCCGGAGTGCTCAAGATATCTCGAAGACTTGTGTTTCCACTCTGCATTCATTCAAGATCTTTCAAGGATGTTCTCTCATTCAAGCCTTTTAATTCAATCGGTGCAATCTATCTTCCAAGCGACCTTTTCAACGGTGTTTCTCTGGTGTGGGCCCTAACCCACAGGTCTTTTCCCAGAATCTTACCTGACTCTTCTAATTTTACCAGAGCTATTTTCAAAAATTTCAAAGTTTGACGTAAGAATGAATTATCATCAGTCAAATGCCTTCTCCTAGATCTTTCACAATTCTTTCATCATTGGTTCAACCTTTCTAATTTTCGTACCGGAGTGTCTCAACGATTCTTGGTGGTGTTTCTCATCGTTATTCTCAACACTTGAAGACCGAAGAAGAGTTTTCCTCTAAATCTTATCCATTCTATCAAAGATTCGTGATTCTAGCTTGTTGCCATCCTCTCATAGTTATTTTCGATTGTGAGATATTCTTTTCACCCATCCGGAGTAATTTAGAGTATTTTCAGTTTGATTCTCCGGAGCCCATCATCTCATAATTATTCATTCCCAGCTTTCAGTTATCGTTCACCTAATCTTACTGGTGCATCGATCAAATATCCTCTAATCAGTTCTTGATCGCTTCGTTCTCATGTATCTAAATCCCCTCAAGTATTTTAATTCGTTTTATAATTCTTCCCGGTGTTTCTTTATCCGGAGTAATTAACCGGAGGCCCAGCCCAAAATTGCTGTTTTTGCCCATTTCATAGTTTCGCGGAAAAAGAATATCAAATGGAGTCCAAACGGAATGAAACCTTCGGGAACATGATTTTTGGAACGAACATGATCGAGAGGACTTGGACCCTACGTCACGAAAGCTACCAGGAAGGCACGAGGTAGGGGGGCGCGCCTACCCCCCCCTCCCTAGGCATGCCCCCCACCCTCCTGGGGCCATGTTGCTCCATCAACGTACTTCTTCCTCATATATATAGCTACGTACCCCCAAACTACCAGATACGGAGCCAAAAACCTAATTCCACCGCCGCAACCTTCTGTACCTGTGAGATCCCATCTTGGGGCCTTTTCTGGAGCTCCGCCGGAGGGGGCATCGATCACGGAGGGCTTCTACATCAACAACATAGCCTCTCCGATGATGTGTGAGTAGTTTACAAAGTTCTTTGGATCTCAATACAAAGTTCTCCACGATTCTCGTGGAGATCTATTCGATGTAATCTTCTTTTGTGGTGTGTTTGTTGAGACCGATGAATTCTGGGTTTATGATCAACTTTATCTATGAACACTATTTGAATCTTCTCTGAATTCTTTTATGTATGATTGGTTATCTTTGCAAGTCTCTTCAAATTATCAGTTTGTTTTGGCCTACTAGATTGATCTTTCTTGCAATGGGAGAAGTGCTTAGCTTTGGGTTCAATCTTGCGGTGTCCTTTCCCAGTGACAGTAGGGGCAGAAAGGCACGTATTGTATTGTTGCCATCGAGGATAACAAGATGGGGTTTATATCATATTGGATGAGTTTATCCCTCTACATCATGTCATCTTACTTAAAGCGTTACTCTGTTCTTTTGAACTTAATACTCTAGATGCATGCTGGATGGCGGTTGATGTGTGGAGTAATAGTAGTAGATGGAGGCAGGAGTCGGTCTACTTGTCTCGGACGTGATGCCTATATACATGATCATACCTAGATATTCTCATAACTATGCTCAATTCTGTCAATTACTCAACAGTAATTTGTTTACCCACCGTAATACGTATGCTCTCGAGAGAAGCCACTAGTGAAACCTATGGCCCCCGGGTCTATTTTCCATCATATTAATCTCCCGTTAACAAGCTATTTGTAGTGCCGTTTTTATTTCGCTTTATTTACTTTGCATCTTTATCATAAAAATACCAAAAATATTATCTTATCATATCTATCAGATCTCACTTTCATAACTGACCGTGAAGGGATTAACAACCCCTTTATTGCCTTGGTTGCGAGGATTTTATTTGTTTGTGTAGGTGCGAGGGACTCATGCGTGGCCTCCTACTGGATTGATACCTTGGTTCTCAAAAACTAAGGGAAATACTTACGCTACTTTGCTGCATCACCCTTTCCTCTTCAAGGGAAAACCAACGCAGTTCTCAAGAGGTAGCAAGAAGGATTTCTGGCGCCGTTGCCAGGGAGTCTACGCAAAAGTCAACATACCAAGTACCCATCACAAACCCTTATCTCCCGCATTACATTATTTGCCATTTTCCTCTTGTTTTCCTCTCCCCCACTTCACCCTTGCTGTTTTATTCGCCCTGTCTTTTCCGTTCGCCTCTTTTCCGCGTGCTTCTTGTTTGCTCATGTGTTGGATCGCTTGCTTGTCACGATGGCTAAAGATAATACAAAATTGTGTGACTTTACTAATACCAGCAACAATGATTTTCTTAGCACTCTGATTGCTCCTCTTACCGATACTGAATCTTGTGAAATTAATGCTGCTTTGTTGAATCTTGTCATGAAAGATCAATTCGCCGGCCTTCCTAGTGAAGATGCCGCTACCCATCTTAATAGCTTCGTTGATTTGTGTGATATGCAAAATAAGAAAGATGTGGACAATGATATTGTTAAATTGAGGCTATTTCCTTTTTCACTTAGAGATCGTGCTAAAGCTTGGTTTTCGTCTTTGCCTAAAAATAGTATTGATTCTTGGAATAAGTGCAAAGATGCTTTTATCTCTAAGTATTTTCCTCCCGCTAAGATCATCTCTCTTAGAAATGATATCATGAATTTAAGCAACTTGATCATGAACATGTTGCACAAGCTTGGGAGAGGATGAAATTAATGATACGTAATTGCCCTACACATGGTTTGAATTTGTGGATGATTATACAAAAATTTTATGCCGGATTGAATTTTGCTTCTAGAAATCTTTTAGATTCGACCACGGGAGGCACTTTTATGGAAATCACTTTAGGAGAAGCTACTAAACTCCTAGATAATATTATGGTTAATTATTCTCAATGGCACACTGAAATATCTACTAATAAGAAAGTGCATGCGATAGAAGAAATTAATGTTTTGAGTGGAAAGATGGATGAACTCATGAAATTATTTGCTAATAAAAGTGTTTCTTCTGATCCTAATGATATGCCTTTGTCTACTTTGATTGAGAATAATAATGAATCTATGGATGTGAATTTTGTTAGTAGGAATAATTTTGGTAACAACGCGTATATAGGAAACTTTAATCCTAGGCCGTATCCTAGTAATTCCTCTAATAATTATGGTAATTCCTACAACAATTCTTATGGGAATTTTAATAAGATGCCCTCTGAATTTGAGACTAGTGTTAAGGAGTTTATGAATTCGCAAAAGAATTTCAATGCTTTGCTTGAAGAAAAATTGCTTAAAGTTGATGAATTGGCTAGGAACGTTGCTAGAGTTTCTCTTGATGTTGATTCTTTGAAACTTAGATCTACTCCACCTAAGCATGATATCAATGAGTCTCTCAAATCCATGAGAATTTCCATTGATGAGTGCAAAGAAAGAACCGCTAGGATGCGTGCTAAGAAAGATTGCTTTATAAAAGTGTGTTCTTCTAGTTTTCATGATAATAAAGATGAAGATCTAAAAGTTATTGATGTGTCCCCTATTAAATCTTTATTTTTCAATATGAATCTTGATAATAATGGGACTGAATATGATCCACCTTTACCTAGAAGGCGTTCCAAAAATTCGGAGTTTTTAGATCTTGATGCAAAAATTGGTAAAAGTGGGATTGAAGAGATCAAAACCCTAGATATTAATGAACCCACTATCTTGGATTTCAAGGATTTTAATTATGATAATTGCTCTTTGATAGATTGTATTTCCTTGTTGCAATCCGTGCTAAATTCTCCACATGCTTATAGTCAAAATAAAGCCTTTACCAAACATATCGTTGATGCTTTGATGCAATCTTATGAAGAAAAACTTGAGTGGGAAGTTGCTATCCCTAGAAAACTTTATGATGAGTGGGAACCTACTATTAAAATTAAAATTAAATATCATGAATGCTACGCTTTGTGTGATTTTGGTGCTAGTGTTTCCACGATTCCAAAGACTTTGTGTGATTTGCTAGGTTTCCGTGATTTTGATGATTGCTCTTTAAACTTGCACCTTGCGGATTCCACCATTAAGAAACCTATGGGAAGAATTAATGATGTTCTTATTGTTGAAAATAGGAATTATGTGCCCATAGATTTTATTATTCTTGATATAGATTGCAATCCTTCATGTCCTATTATTCTTGGTAGACCTTTCCTTAGAACGATTGGTGCAATTATTGATATGAAGGAAGGGAATATTAGATTCCAATTTCCGTTAAGGAAAGGCATGGAACACTTCCCTAGAAATAAAATAAAATTACCTTATGAATCTATTATGAGAGCCACTTATGGACTGCCTACCAAAGATGGAAATACTTAGATCTATCTTCGCTTTTATGCCTAGCTAGGGGCGTTAAACGATAGCGCTTGTTGGGAGGCAACCCAATTTTATTTTTATTCCTTGCTTTTTGATCCTGTTTAGTAATAAATAATTTATCTAGACTCCATTTTGGTTGTGTTTTTTGTGTTTAATTAGTGTTTGTGCCAAGTAGAACCGTTGGGAAGACTTGGGGAAAGTCTTTTTGATCTTGCTGTAAAAGACAGAAACTTTAGTGCTCACGAGAATTGCTGCCATTTTTATTTGGAAAGTGATATTTAGTTAATTATTTTTTCAGATGATTAATAGCTAAATTATTCACGTCCATAAATTTATTTTAGAATTTTTGGGGTCCATAAGTTTGCGTTAGCTACAGATTACTACAGACTGTTCTGTTTTTGACAGATTCTGTTATTCGTGTGTTGTTTGCATATTTTGATTAATCTATGGCTAGTAAAATAGTTTATAAACCATAGATAAGTTGGAATACAGTAGGTTTAACACCAATATAAATAAAGAATGAGTTCATTACAGTACCTTGAAGTGCTGTTTTGTTTTCTTTCGCTAACGGAGCTCATGAGATTTTCTATTTTGAGTTTTGTGTTGTGAAGTTTTCAAGTTTTGGGTTAAGTTTTGATGGATTATGGAACAAGGAGTGGCAAGAGCCTAAGATTGGGGATGCCCATGGCACCCCAAGGTAAAATTCAAGGACACCCAAAAGCCTAAGCTTGGGGATGCCCCAGAAGGCATCCCCTCTTTGGTCTTCGTCTATCGGTAACTTTACTTGGAGCTATATTTTTATTCACCACATGATATGTGTTTTGCTTGGAGCGTATTGTATTATTTTAGTCTTTGTTTTTTAGTTTGCCACAATCATCCATTCTGTACACACCTTTTGAGAGAGACTCACATGATTTGAAAATTATTAGAATACTCTATGTGCTTCACTTATATCTTTTGAGTTATATAGTTTTTGCTCTAGTGCTTCACTTATATCTTTTAGAGCACGGTGGTGGATTTGTTTATAGAAATAATTGATCTCTCCTGATTCACTTAGATTATTTTGAGAGTCCTACAAAACAGCGTGGTAATTTCCTTTAATTATGATAGGCATTCAAGATTAGTAAAAAAATCTTATGAGTGTGTTGAATACTATGAGAAGTTTGATACTTGATAATTGTTTTGAGATATGGAGATGGCGATATTAGAGTCATGCTAGTTGAGTAGTGGTGAATTTGAGAAATACTTGTGTTGAAGTTTGTGATTCCCGTAGCATGCACGTATGGTGAACCGTTATGTGATGAAATCGGAGCATGATTTATTTATTGATTGTCTTCCTTATGAGTGGCGGTCGGGGACGAGCGATGGTCTTTTCCTACCAATCTATCCCCCTAGGAGCATGCACGTAATACTTTTCTTTGATAACTAATAGATTTTTGCAATAAGTATGTGAGTTCTTTATGACTAATGTTGAGTCCATGGATTATACGCACTCTCACCCTTCCACCATTGCTAGCCTCTCTAGTATTGCGCAACTTTCGCCGGTACCATAAACCCACCAAATACCTTCCTCAAAACAGCCACCATACCTACCTATTATGGCATTTCCATAGCCATTCCGAGATATATTTCCATGCAACTTTCCACCGTTCCGTTATTATGACACGCTTCATCATTGTCATATTGCTTGCATGATCATGTAGTTGACATCGTATTTGTGGCAAAGCCACCATTCATAATTCTTTCATACATGTCACTCATGCATCATTGCACATCCCGGTAAACCGCCGGAGGCATCCACATAGAGTCATATTTTGTTCTAAGTATTGAGTTGTAATTCTTGAGTTGTAAGTAAATAAAGTGTGATGATCATCATTATTAGAGCATTGTCCCAGTGAGGAAAGGATGATGGAGACTATGATTCCCCCACAAGTCGGGATGAGAATCCGGATGAAAAAGAAAAAAAGAAAAAAAAAAGAGGCCAAAAAAAAGAGAAAGAAGGCCCAAATAAAAAATGAGAGAAAAAGAGAGAAGGGACAATGCTACTATCCTTTTTCCACACTTGTGCTTTAAAGTAGCACCATGTTCTTCATATAGAGAGTCTCCTATGATATCACTTTCATATACTAGTGGGAATTTTTTTCATTATAGAACTTGGCTTGTATATTCCAATGATGGGCTTCCTCAAAATGCCCTAGGTCTTCGTGATCAAGCGAGTTGGATGCACACCCACTTAGTTCCTTTTGTTGAGCTTTCATACACTTATAGCTCTAGTGCATCCGTTGCATGGCAATCCCTACTCACTCACATTGATATCTATTAATGGGCATCTCCGTAGCCCGTTGATATGCCTAGTTGATGTGAGACTATCTTCTCCTTTTTGTCTTCTCCACAACCACCATTCTATTCCACATATAGTGCTATGTCCATGGCTCACGCTCATGTATTGCGTGAAGATTGAAGAAGTTTCAGAACACCAAAAGTATGAAACAATTGCTTGGCTTGTCATCGGGGTTGTGCATGATTTAAATACTTTGTGTGGTGAAGATAGAGCATAGCCAGACTATATGATTTTGTAGGGATAACTTTCTTTGGCCATGTTATTTTGAGAAGACATAATTGCTTAGTTAGTATGCTTGAAGTATTATTATTTCTATGTCAATATTAAAGTTTTGTCTTGAATCTTTCGGATCTGAATATTCATACCACAATTAAGAGAATTACATTGAAATTATGCCAAGTAGCATTCCACATCAAAAATTCTGTTTTTATCATTTACCTACTCGAGGACGAGCAGGAATTAAGCTTGGGGATGCTTGATACGTCTCCAATGTATCTATAATTTTTGATTGTTCCATGCTATATTATATTCTATTCTGGACATTATTGGGCTTTATTATACACTTTTATATTATTTTTGGGACTAACCTATTAACCGGAGGCCCAGCCAAGAATTGCTATTTTTTGCCTATTTCAGAGTTTCACAGAAAAAGAATATCAAACGGAGTCCAAACGGAATGAAACCTTCGGGAACGTGATTTTTGGAACGAACATGATCCAGAGGACTTGGACCCTACGTCAAGCTACTAGGAAGGCACGAGGTAGGGGGGCGTGCCTACCCCCCCCCCCCCAAGCGCCCTCCACCCTCGTGGGGCCCACGTTGTTCCACCGATGTACTTCTTCCTCCTATATATACCTACGTACCCCCAAACTACCAGATACGAAGCCAAAAACCTAATTCCACCGCCGCAACCTTTTGTACCCATGAGATCCCATCTTGGGGCCTTTTTCGGAGCTCCGCCAGAGGGGGCATCGATCACGGAGGGCTTCTACATCAACACCATAGCCTCTCCGATGATGTGTGAGTAGTTTAGCTTAGACCTTCGGGTCCATAGTTATTAGCTAGATGGCTTCTTCTCTCTCTTTGGATCTCAATACAAAGTTCTCCACGATTCTTGTGGAGATCTATTCGATGTAATCTTCTTTTGCAGTGTGTTTGTTGAGATCGATGAATTGTGGGTTTATGATCAAGTTTATCTATGAAGAATATTTGAATCTTCTCTGAATTCTTTTATGTATGATTGGTTATCTTTGCAAGTCTCTTCGAATTATTAGTTTGGTTTGGCCTACTAGATTGATCTTTCTTGCAATGGGAGAAGTGCTTAGCTTTGGATTCAATCTTGCGGTGTCCTTTCCCAGTGACAGTAGGGGCAGCAAGGCACGTATTGTATTGTTGCCATCGAGGATAACAAGATGGGGTTTATATCATATTGCATGAGTTTATGCCTCTACATCATGTCATCTTACTTAAAGTGTTACTCTGTTCTTTTGAACTTAATACTCTAGATGCATGCTGGATAGCGGTTGATGTGTGGAGTAGTAGTAGTAGTAGTAGATGCAGGCAGGAGTCGGTCTACTTTTCTTGGATGTGATGCCTATATACATGATCATACCTAGATATTCTCATAACTATGCTCAATTCTGTCAATTGCTCAACAGTAATTTGTTTGCCCACCGTAATACTTATGCTCACGAGAGAAGCCACTAGTGAAACCTATGGCCCTCGGGTCTATTTTCCATCATATTAATCTCCCATTAACAAGCTATTTCTGGTGCCATTTTTATTTCGCTTTATTTACTTTGCATCTTTATCATAAAAATACCAAAAATATTATCTTATCATATCTATCAGATCTCACTTTCGTAAGTGACCGTGAAGGGATTGACAACCCCTTTATTGTGTTGGTTGCGAGGATTTTATTTGTTTGTGTAGGTGCGAGGGAATCGTGCGTGGCCTCCTGATGACCCACAAGTATAGGGGATCTATCGTAGTCATTTCGATAAGTAAGAGTGTCGAACTCAACAAGGAGCAGAAGGAAATGATAAGCGGTTTTCAGCAAGGTATTCTCTGCAAGTACTGAAATAAGTGGTAACAGATAGTTTTGTGGTAAGATAGATTGTAACGAGCAACAAGTAACAAAAGTAAATAAAGTGCAGCAAGGTGGACCAATCCTTTTGTAGCAAAGGACAAGCCAGAACAAACTCTTATAATAGGAAAAGCGCTCTCGAGGACACATGGGAATATCGTCAAGCTAGTTTTCATCACGTTCATATGATTCGCGTTCGATACTTTGATAATTTGATATGTGGGTGGACCGGTGCTTGGGTGCTGTTCTTACTTGAAAAAGAATCCCACTTATGATTAACCTCTATTGCAAGCATCCACAACTACAACAAAAGTATTAAGGTAAGAATATCGTCAAGCTAGTTTTCATCACGTTCATATGATTCGCGTTCGATACTTTGATAATTTGATATGTGGGTGGACCGGTGCTTGGGTGCTATTCTTACTTGAACAAGCATCCCACTAATGATTAACCTCTATTGCAAGCATCCACAACTACAACAAAAGTATTAAGGTAAACCTAACCATAGCATGAAACATATGGATCCAAATCAGCCCCTTACGAAGCAATGCATAAAGTAGGGTTTAAGCTTCTGTCACTCTAGCAACCCATCATCTACTTATTACTTCCCAATGCCTTCCTCTAGGCCCAAATAATGGTGAAGTGTTATGTAGTCGACGTTCACATAACACCACTAGAGGTTAGACAACATACATCTTATCAAAATATCAAACGAATACCAAATTCACATGACTACTCATAGCAAGACTTCTCCCTTGTCCTCAGAAACGAACGTAATTACTCACAAAGCATATTCATGTTTATAATCAGAGGGGTAATAATATGCATATAGGATCTGAACATATGATCTTCCACCAAATAAACCAATTAGCATCAACTACAAGGAGTAATCAACACTACTAGCAACCTACTAGCACCAATCTCGGACATTGAGACAAGAATTGGATACAAGAGATGAACTAGGGTTTGGAGATGAGATGGTGCTGGTGAAGATGTTGATGGAGATTGCCCTCTCCTAATGAGAGGAGTGTTGGTGATCACGATGGTGATGATTTCCCGCTCCGGGAGGGAAGTATCCCCAGCAGAACAGCTCTGCCGGAGCTCTAGATTGGATCCGCCAAGGTTCCGCCTCGTGGCGGCGGAGTCTCGTCCTGAAAAGTTCCTGCTTATTTTTTTCTCATCGAAAGACCTCATATAGGAGAAGATGGGCATCAGAGAGCCACCAGGGGGGCCACGAGGTAGGGGGCGCGCCCTAGGGGGGGCGCCCCCCACCCTCGTGAGAAGGGTGTGGGCCCCCTGGCCTTCATCTTTGGCGAGGATTTTTCTTTATTTATTTTAAGACATTCCATGGAGTTTCAGGACTTTTGAAGTTGCGCAGAATAGGTCTCTAATATTTGCTCCTTTTCCAGCCCAGAATTCCAGCTGCCGGCATTCTCCCTCCTTATGTAAACCTTGTAAAATAAGAGAGAATAGCCATAAGTATTGTGACATAAAGTGAAATAACAGTCCATAATGCAATAAATATCAATATAAAAGCATGATGCAAAATGGACGTATCAACTCCCCCAAGCTTAGACCTCGCTTGTCCTCAAGCGAAAAGCCGATAACAATAAATATGTCCTCATGTTTAGAGGTAGAGGCGTCGATAAAAATAAAATACGGACATGAAGGCATCATGATTATTCTCATAACAGAAACATATATAGATTTTGTCATATGATTACTTATGTTCAAGTGATGATCTATTCACAATGCAAAAGTATAAATCATAAACCTTATTGGGCTCCGACAAATTATAATCTCGGTCATTGAAGCAATTGCAATTTATCATAACATCGGAAAGAGTCTATGTCAGAGCTAAAAAGCAAGCCCACATACTAAACTATCATTTAGTCCTCCATAATTGCTAACACTCATGCAATACTTGTGGTTACGGAGTTTTAATCGGACACAGAGAAAGATAGGGGCTTTATAGTTTTGCCCCACAACCTTTTACCTCAAGGTAATGTCAATAATAATGGTTCATGCTCCCCTACATCCAATTAGATATATATATTATGTTCTTTCCAACATGTTGAGCTTGCCAAAGGATAAAATGAAAAAGAAAAGGTGAATATCACCATGACTCTTGCATAAGGCATAAGATAATAATAAAGGATAGGCCCTTCGCAGAGGGAAGCAGAGGTTGCCATGCGCTTTTATGGTTGGACATATAAAATCTCAATGCGAAAGAACATCACTTTATATTGCCACTTGTGATATGAACCTTTATTATGCAGTCCGTCGCTTTTATTACTTCCACATCACAAGATCGTATAAAGCTTATTTCTCCCACACCAATCAATCATACATATTTAGAGCAATTTTTATTGCTTTGCACCGATGACAACTTACTTGAAGGATCTTACTCAATCCATAGGTTGATATGGTGGACTCTCATGGCAAAACTGGTTTAGGGATTTTGGAAGCACAAGTAGTATTTCTACTTGGTGCTGAGAATTTGGCTAGCATGAGGGGGAAAGGCAAGCTCAACAAGTTAGAGGATCCATGACAACATACTTTATCTCAGATATAAGGAAGACATAACTCATTGCGTTGTCTTCCTTGTCCAACATCAACTCTTTAGCATGTCATATTTTAATGAGTGCTCCCAATCATAAAAGATGTCAATGATAATATATCTATATGTGAAAACCTCTCTTTCCTTATTACTTCCTATTAATTGCAACCATGACCAAAGCTATGTCTGCCAATTCCCAACAACTTTTAATCATCATACTCTTTCTATGTGAAGTCATTACTCTCAATAAGGTCAATATGAACTTTTTGTTTCTTTTTATTCTTTTTCTCTTTTCTTTTATTCACCCAAGATCATGGAAAAATAATCAAGCCCTTGACTCAACACTAATCTTTATTATATATAACTCACGGACTCGATTACATAGAGAGATCATAAAGCAAAACTCAAAACTAGATCATGCCATAAACTTTATTCTACTAGATCAAGATACTACTAATAGGATCGAACTAAGAAAAACGATAAAGATAGGAGTTGTGATTGTGATACGATACCGGGGCACCTCCCCCAAGCTTGGCAGTTGCCAAGGGGAGTGCCCATACCCATGTGATTATGTCTCCTTCTTTGTTGGTGAAGAAGGTGGTGGTGATGTTGATGGTGCAGGCTTAGGCTTCTCCCTTAATTTGCGCTTGAGGACGGCATTTTGATCCCTCAGATCATCAATTTCCCACTCCAGGGTTAATATCTTTTTGCATAGGTCCTGCTTATTTTCCTGCAAGAGACGAAAAGGGATAAACTCGAACTTGGGTTTCTTTACTCTATCAGGGAGACTTGACTTTTTTAACTCCACGTGCATGTCCCCATGTTGAGGTAATGGTGCTTCATCTTCATCTGAGCTCGTCTCCTCCTTCCCCTTGGGTTCATAATCCTCTTCTTCCTCCATAGTCCATCCGTCGTGTTCCACATCCCCATAGACCTTGGGATTTGCTAAGTAATCATCCACATAGCTTTCTCCTTCCGAATCCTAGGAAGACATGTTGATTTAATCTACAACGGGATAGCTCGAAACGAAAACAGAGGATAATTGCGTGATACGGGAGTCAAAACCTTCGGGAGAATATATAATGAATTTTTACCGACCAAAATATGTAACGTGTAAGAAAACGGAGTCCGGAGGGCACACGAGGTGATCACGAGGTAGGGGGCGCGCCCAGGGGGGTAGGGCGCGCCCACCACCCTCGTGTCCTTCCCGGACTGCTACTTATTTTTCTATTTTTCTAAATATTCCAAAACGGAGAAATATTGCCTTAAAAATTGTTTTGGAGTCGGTTTACTTACCGTACCACATACCTATTCCTTCTCGGAGTCTGAAACGCTCCGGAAAGTGTCCCTTATGTATTCCTTCGGGGTTATGGTTTCAATAATATTGGTTTCAACATTTATGGGATTACCTGAGATATAATGTTTAATTCTTTGACCATTTACCACCTTTGGATTTGTGCCCTCGAAGTTGTTGATCTTTATGGTACCGGAACGATAGACCTCTTCGATGACGTAGGGGCCTTCCCATTTAGAGAGAAGTTTTCCTGCAAAAAATCTTAAACGAGAGTTGTATAGCAATACATAATCACCTACATTAAACTCACGCTTTTGTATCCTTTTGTCATGCCATCTTTTAACTTTTTCTTTAAACAACTTGGCATTTTCATAAGCTTGGGTTCTCCATTCATCAAGTGAGCTAATATCAAATAACCTCTTCTCACCGGCAAGTTTAAAATCATAGTTGAGCTCTTTAATAGCCCAATATGCCTTGTGTTCTAGTTCGAGAGGTAAGTGACATGCTTTTCCATAGACCATTTTATATGGAGACATACCCATAGGATTTTTGTATGCAGTTCTATAAGCCCACAATGCATCATCAAGTTTCTTAGACCAATTCTCTCTAGATCTATTAACAGTCCTTTGCAAAATTAATTTGAGCTCTCTATTGCTCAATTCTACTTGACCACTAGACTGTGGGTGATAAGGAGATGCAATTCTATGATTAACATCATATTTAGCAAGCATTTTACGGAAAGTGCCATGAATAAAGTGTGAACCACCATCAGTCATTAAATATCTAGGGACTCCAAACCTTGGGAAAATAACTTCTTTAAGCATTTTAATAGAGGTGTTATGATCAACACTACTAGTTGGAATAGCTTCTACCCACTTAGTAATGTAATCAACAGCAACTACAATATGTGTGTATCCATCAGAGGTAGGAAAAGGTCCCATATAATCAAAGCCCCAAACATCAAATGGCTTAATAACAAGTGAATAATTCATAGGCATTTCTTGGCGTCTACTAATATTACCAATTCTTTGACATTCATCACAGGACAAGACAAACTTATGGGCATCCTTGAAGAGAGTAGGCCAATAAAAACCAGATTGCAATACCTTATGTGCAGTTCTATCTCCAGCGTGGTGTCCTCCATAAGACTCGGAATGACACTTGCGTAGGATATGTTCCTGTTCATGCTCAGGTACACAACGTCTAATAACACCATCTACTCCTTCTTTATAAAGATGTGGGTCATCCCAAAAGTAATGTCTCAAGTCATAGAAAACCTTTTTCTTTTGCTGGTATGTGAAACTAGGTGGTATAAACTTAGCAACAATATAATTAGCATAATCAGCATACCATGGAGTACTACGAGAAGTACTTATAACATTTAATTGTTCATCAGGAAAGTCATCATTAATAGGTAGTGGGTCATCAAGAATATTTTCTAACCTAGATAAGTTGTCTGCAACGGGGTTCTCAGCTCCCTTTCTATCAACAACATTCAAATCAAATTCTTGTAGCAAGAGAACCCATCTAATAAGTCTAGGTTTAGCATCTTTCTTTTCCATAAGGTATTTAATAGCAGCATGATTAGTGTGAATAGTTACTTTAGAATCAACAATATAAGATCTGAACTTATCACAAGCAAATACAACTGCTAAAAGCTCTTTTTCAGTAGTGGCATAATTTCTTTGAGCATTGTCTAGAGTCCTACTAGCATAATGAATAACATTTAATTTCTTATCAACTCTTTGCCCTAGAACAGCACCTACAGCATAATCACTAGCATCACACATAATTTCAAAGGGTAAATTCCAATCAGGTGGCTGAACAATAGGTGCAGAGACTAATGCTTTCTTAAGTATTTCAAATGCTTCTACACAATCATCATCAAATACAAATGGTATATCTTTTTGCAATAAATTAGTCAGAGGCCGAGAAATTTTTGAGATGTCCTTAATGAACCTCCTGTAAAATCCGGCGTGACCAAGGAAACTTCTTGTACCTTTGATGTCCTTGGGACATGGCATCTTTTCAATAGCATCAACCTTGGCTTTATCAACTTCAATACCTCTTTCAGAAACTTTGTGCCCCAAGACAATACCTTCATTAACCATAAAGTGGCACTTTTCCCAATTCAAGACAAGATTAGTTTCTTCACATCTCTGCAAAACTTAATCAAGATTGCTCAAGCAATCATCAAAAGGGGAACCATAGACGGAAGAGTCGTCCATGAAAACCTCACAAATCTTTTCACAAAAGTCAGAGAATATATCCATCATGCATCTTTGAAAGGTAGCAGGTGCATTACATAGACCAAAAGGCATACATCTATAAGCAAAAGTACCAAAAGGGCATGTAAAAGTAGTGTTTGATTGATCTCTAGCCGACACAGGTATTTGGGAGAAACCAGAATAACCATCTAGAAAGCAATAGTGTGTATGTTTGCATAATCTGTCTAGCATTTGATCAATAAAAGGTAATGGGTAATGATCTTTCTTAGTAGCCTTATTTAATTTGCGAAAATCAATTACCATCCTATAACTTGTCATAATTCTTTGTGGAATCAATTCATCCTTATCATTAGGAACAACAGTAATACCTCCCTTCTTGGGGACCCAATGGACAGTACTTACCCACTCACTATCAGCAACGGGATAAATTATACCTGCCTCCAGAAGCTTGAGTATTTCTTTTCTTACCACTTCTTTCATTTTAGGATTCAGACGTCGTTGAGGATCACAAACTGGTTTGGCATCTGCTTCCAAATTTATTTTATGTTGACATAGAGTGGGACTAATGCCCTTAAGATCATCAAGAGTATATCCAATAACAACACGATGCTTCTTCAGAGTTCTCAATAATCTTTCTTCTTCATGCTCTGAAAGGTTAGCACTAATAATAACATGATATATCTTCTTTTCATCAAGATAAGCATATTTAAGATTATCAGGCAACGGTTTAAGCTCAAACACTGGATCACCCTTAGGTGGAGGAGGATCCCCTAGGATTTCAACAGGCAAATTGTGTTTTAGCATAGGTTCTTGTTTAAAGAATACTTCATCTATTTCTCTTCTTTCATTCATGAACATATCATTTTCATGGTCTAGCAAATAGTGTTCTAAAGGATCACTAGGAGGTACGGCAATAGAAGCAAGACCAATAATTTCATCCTTACTAGGTAATTCTTCCTCACGATGTTGTTTACTAAATTTAGAGAAATTAAACTCATGAACCATATCATCCAAGCCAACAGTAACAACATTCTTTGTGCAATCTATGGTAGCATTGACAGTATTTAAGAAGGGTCTACCAAATATAATGGGACAAAAGCTATCTTGTGGGGAACCAAGAACAAGAAAATCAGCAGGATATTTAGTTTTCCCACACAAGACTTCAACATCTCTAACAATTCCCATTGCTGAAATAGTATCTCTATTGGCAAGTTTAATTATGACATCAATATCTTCTAATTCAGCAGATGCAATTTCATTATTAATTTCTTCGTATAAAGTATGCGGTATAACACTAGCACTAGCACCCATGTCACATAAGCCATGATAACAATGATCTCCTATTTTAACAGAAATAACAGGCACGCCTACCACATGTCTATGTTTATCTTTAGCACAAGGTTTAGCAATTCTAGCAGTTTCACCTTCGAACTGAATAACATGCCCATCAATATTATCAGACAAGAGATCTTTAACAATAGCAATATTAGGTTCTACTTTAACTTGCTCAGGAGGTGTATAAGTTCTAATATTGCTTTTACGAACAACAGTTGAAGATTTAGCATGATCCTTTATTCTAACAGGGAAAGGTGGTTTCTCAACATAAGAAGTAGGGACAATAGGATCATTATAAGTGACAGTCTTTTCTTCAACTTTAATAGGTGCAGCTACTTTTACTTCTATGGGAGGATGATATTTAAACCACTTCTCCTTATGGAGATCAACATAAGTAGCAAAAGATTCACAGAAAGAAGCTACTATCTAAGAGTCAAGTCCATATTTAGTGCGAAACTTGCGGAAAATATCGGTATCCATAAAAGATTTAACACAATCAAACTTAGGTGTCATACCTGACTCCTTACCTTCGTCGAGCTCCCAATCTTCAGAGTTGCGTTTAATTCTATCCAATAAATTCCATCTGAATTCAATAGTCTTCATCATAAAAGAGCCAGCACAAGAAGTATCGAGCATGGTGCGATTGTTTTTGGAAAGCCGAGCATAAAAACTTTGCATAATTATTTCTCTCGGGAGCTCATGATTGGGGCATGAATATAACATTGATTTAAGCCTCCCCCAAGCTTGAGCGATGCTTTCTCTTTCGCAAGACCAGAAATTATATATATAATTGCGATCACGATGAACAAGATGCATAGGGTAATACTTTTGATGAAATTCCAGCTTCAATCTTTTATAGTCCCGTGATCTCATATCATCACATAGCCTATACCGTATCAATGCGTCTCCCTTCAAAGATAAAGGGAAGACCTTCTTCTTAGCAACATCATCGGGTATACCTGCAAGCTTAAATAATCCACAAACTTCATCCACATATATTAAGTGTTCATCACGATGCTTTGTTCCATCTCCTGTAAAAGGGTTAGCTATCAGTTTTCCATCATACCCGAAGGAAATTCAAAAGGAGTTTCATTTTCAATAGGTTCAGTGGATTGAGGAGCAACTCTTTGCTCTACTGGACGGGGTGAAGATACCCCAAACAAGCCCCTCAGAGAATTACTTTCCATGGTAACAAGTGACAGTAAATTTCAGCACACTATATAAATTTTTCCTTACCAAATTCCACCTACCAAAGGCACTACATTCCCCGGCAACGGCAACGGCACCAGAAAAGAGTCTTGATGACCCACAAGTATTGGGGATCTATCGTAGTCCTTTTGATAAGTAAGAGTGTCGAACCCAACGAGGAGCAGAAGGAAATGATAAGCGGTTTTCAGCAAGGTATTCTCTGCAAGTACTGAAATAAGTGGTAACAGATAGTTTTGTGGTAAGATAGATTGTAACGAGAAACAAGTAAAAAAAGTAAATAAAGTGCAGCAAGGTGGCCCAATCCTTTTGTAGCAAAGGACAAGCCGGAACAAACTCTTATAATAGGAAAAGCGCTCCCGAGGACACATGGGAATATTGTCAAGCTAGTTTTCATCACGTTCATATGATTCGTGTTCGATACTTTGATAATTTGATATGTGGGTGGACCGTTGTTGTTCTTACTTGAACAAGCATCCCACTTATGATTAACCTCTATTGCAAGCATCCGCAACTACAACAAAAGTATTAAGGTAAACCTAACCATAGCATGAAACATATGGATCCAAATCAGCCCCTTACGAAGCAACGCATAAACTAGGGTTTAAGCTTCTGTCACTCTAGCAACCCATAATCTACTTATTACTTCCCAATGCCTTCCTCTAGGGCCAAATAATGGTGAAGTGTTATGTAGTCGACGTTCACATAACACCACTAGAGGTTAGACAACATACATCTTATCAAAATATCAAACGAATACCAAATTCACATGACTACTCATAGCAAGACTTCTCCCTTGTCCTCAGGAACGAACGTAATTACTCACAAAGCATATTCATGTTCATAATCAGAGGGGTAATAATATGCATATAGGATCTGAACATATGATCTTCCACCAAATAAACCAATTAGCATCAACTACAAGGAGTAATCAACACTACTAGCAACCTACTAGCACCAATCCCGGACATTGAGACAAGAATTGGATACAAGAGATGAACTAGGGTTTGGAGATGAGATGGTGCTGGTGAAGATGTTGATGGAGATTGCCCTCTCCCGATGAGAGGAGCGTTGGTGATGATGATGGTGATGATTTCCCCCTCTGGGAGGGAAGTATCCCCGGCAGAACAGCTCTGCCGGAGCTCTAGATTGGATCCGCCAAGGTTCCGCCTCGTGGCGGCGGAGTCTCATCCCAAAAAGTTCCTGCTTATTTTTTTCTCATCGAAAGACCTCATATAGGAGAAGATGGGCATCAGAGAGCCACCAGGGGGCCCACGAGGTAGGGGGCGCGCCCTAGGGCGCGCCCCCCACCCTCGTGAGAAGGGTGTGGGCCCCATGGCCTTCATCTTTGGCGAGGATTTTTCTTTATTTATTTTAAGACATTCCGTGGAGTTTCAGGACTTTTGGAGTTGCGCGGAATAGGTCTCTAATATTTTCTCCTTTTCCAGCCCAGAATTTCAGCTGCCGGCATTCTCCCTCCTTATGTAAACCTTGTAAAATAAGAGAGAATAGCCATAAGTATTGTGACATAAAGTGAAATAACAGTCCATAATGCAATAAATATCGATATAAAAGCATGATGCAAAATGGACGTATCATCTCCTACTGGATTGATACCTTGGTTCTCAAAAACTGAGGGAAATACTTACGCTACTTTGTTTCATCACCCTTTCCTCTTCAAGGGAAAACCAACGCAGTTCTCAAGAGGTAGCACGGGGCACTCCCCCAAGCTTGGCGGTTGCCAAGGGGAGTGCCCATACCCGATGCCCAGTTCTTCTTTGTTGGTGAAGAAGGTGTTGGCGATGATGGATAGTCGCACATCGAGCGTAGGAGATCCTCCAATTTACAGATTATGCCCTTGAGTGCGATGATATGCTCCTTCAACAAAATATTTTCACTTGTGAGGTACTTGTTTTGAATGCGAGCTAACTCAATCATCTTGAAAGCTTCAATCTCCGTTGGGGTAAAGAGATTGTGGTGAGGTTGAAGGATGTCTTCTTCTGCTACTGTCGGGACTAGATCACCCATGGCCTTCTTGATCCCGTCATCCTTGTTCATCTCTCCGGGTTCTTCTCTCTTCAGCTCTATCTTCATTAGCCAAGCATCGTTGCCCTCATTGTTGGAGGAGGAGGGAGACGACATGATGCCTGGCCTTGAAAACCCTGGCAGAAAACAGCTCGAAACAAAAACAGAAGATATTTGCATGATTGATGCGTCTCCATCGTATCTACTTTTCCAAACACTTTTGCCCTTGTTTTGGACTCTAACTTGCATGATTTGAATGGAACTAACCCGGACTGACGCTGTTTTCAGCAGAATTTCCATGGTGTTATTTATGCGCAGAAACAAAAGTTCTTGGAATGACCTGAAACTTCATGGAACGTCTATTTGGAAATAATAAAAAATCCTTGGAAAAGATGAAGACCAGGGGGCCCACACCCTAGCCACGAGGGTGGGGGCGCGCCCCCCTACCTCGTGGGCCCCCTGGAGCTCCTCCGACCTCAACTCCAACTCTATATATTTGCTTTCAGGGAGAAAAAAAATCAAAGAGAAGGATTCATCGCGTTTTACGATACGGAGCCGCCACCAAGCCCTAAAACCTCTCGGGAGGGCTGATCTGGAGTCCATTCAGGGCTCCAGAGAGGGGAATCCGTCGCCATCGTCATCATCAACCTTCCTCCATCACCAATTTCATGATGCTCACCGCCGTGCGTGAGTAATTCCATCGTAGGCTTGCTGGACGGTGATGGGTTGGTTGAGATTTATCATGTAATCGAGTTAGTTTTGTTAGGGTTTGATCCCTAGTATCCACTATGTTCTGAGATTGATGTTGCTATGACTTTGCTATGCTTAATGCTTGTCACTAGGGCCCAAGTGCCATGATTTCAGATCTGAACCTACTATGTTTTCATCAATATATGAGAGTTCTTGATCCTATCTTGCAAGTCTATAGTCACCTACTATGTGTTATGATCCGGTAACCCCGAAGTGACAATAATCGGGACTACTCCCGGTGATGACCGTAGTTTGAGGAGTTCATGTATTCACTATGTGTTAATGCTTTCGTCCGGTACTCTATTAAAAGGAGGCCTTAATATCCCTTAGTTTCCACTAGGACCCCACTGCCACGGGAGGGTAGGACAAAAGATGTCATGCAAGTTCTTTTCCATAAGCACTTATGACTATATTCGGAATACATGCCTACATTACATTGATGAATTGGAGCTAGTTCTGTGTCACCCTAGGTTATGACTGTTACATGATGAACAGCATCCAGCATAATTCTCTATCACCGATCCATTGCCTACGAGCTTTACATATATTGTTCTTCGCTTATTTACTTTTCCGTTGCTATTGCTATCATCACTACAAAATACCAAAAACATTACTTTTGCTATCATTACCTTTTGCTACCGCTACCACTACTATCATATTACTTTGCTACTAAACACTTTGCTACAGATATTAAGTTTCCAGGTGTGGTTGAATTGACAACTCAACTGCTAATACTTGAGAATATTCTTTGGCTCCCCTTGTGTTGAATCAATAAATTTGGGTTGAATACTCTACCCTTGAAAACTGTTGCGATCCCCTATACTTGTGGGTTATCAAGACTATTTTCTGGCGCCATTGCCGGGGAACATATATAGCTCTATTCTTTGAGTCACTTGGGATTTATATCTGCTTATCATTATGAAGAACTTGAGAGATCCAAAAACCAAGATTTATCCCTCAACTACAAGGGGAGGTAAGGAACTACCATCTAGCTCTGCACTTGATTCACCTTCTGTTTTGAGTAAGCTTGCGACACCTAAACCTACTTCTGCTATTCGTTCTGATATGTCACATGTTATTGATGATGCCACTTCTGCTATGCATGATACTTATGATGAAACTACTTCTATGCTTGATACTACTATGCCACTTGGTGAATTTCTTGATGAACAACTTGCTAGGGTTAGAGAGAATGAAATTATTGAAATTGATAACATTGATGAAAGTGATGATGAAGACTCTCCCCCTAATAAATATGAATCACATGTTATTCCTGAGTGTTATGTTTTTGAAAAGGAAGTTGCTTTAGCTATTTTATCTTGCAAAGATAGATACGAGCTCAAGAGGTTATTAGCTAAATGGAAGCAGCAATCTCTTAATGCTAGAATGAAACCCGACCCTGCTTTTGCTACTTCACCTATCTGTGTTACTGATAAGCATTATGAATTCTCTGTTGATCCTGATATAATTACTTTGGTTGAATCTGATCCTTTTCATGGCTATGAATCTCAAACTGTTGTGGCACATCTTACTAAATTAAATGATATAGCCACCCTGTTCACTAATGATGAGAAATCTCGCTACCTTTATATCCTTAAAATATTTTTGTTCTCATTAAAGGGTGATGCTAAGATATGGTTTAATTCTCTGGATCCTGGTTGTGTGCGTAGTCCCCAGGATATGATTTATTACTTCTCAGCTTAATATTTCCCTGCTCATAAGAAACAAGCTGCTTTGAGGGATATATATAATTTTGTGCAAATTGAAGAAGAGAGTCTCCCACAAGCTTGGGGGAGGCTTCTCAAGTTACTTAATGCTTTGCCTGATCATCCTCTCAAGAAAAATGAAATACTTGATATCTTTTATAATGGACTAACCGATGCTTCCAGAGATTACCTGGATAGTTGTGTTGGTTCTGTTTTCAGGGAAAGAACACCGGATGAAGCTGAAATTCTATTGAATAATATGTTGACAAATGAAAATAATTGGACACTTCCTGAGCCTATTCCTAAACTAACTCTGAAGAAAAGAGGTGTTCTATTTCTCAGTCCTGAAGATATGCAAGAGGCAAAGAAATCTATGAAAGAAAAAGGTATTAAAGCTGAAGATGTTAAGAATTTACCTCCTATTGAAGAAATACACGGTCTTAATTTACCGCCTATTGAAGAAACATATGATCTTAATCCATTACCTATTGAAGAAATACATGGTCTTGATAACCCGACATAGGTAGTAAAGGTAAATTCTCTCTATAGATATGATAAAGCTAAAATCCCATTTACTAAGTTTGCTAGCCCATGCTTAGATGAGTTTGATAAATTTATGGCTAAGCAAGAAGATTTTAATGCTTATTTTGGTAGACAATTGAAATACAATTCAAATATGCTTGAACACTTGGGTGATTATATGGATAATGTCAAAGGTGAACTTAAACTTATTAGTAAACATGCTTCTATGGTTACCACTTAAGTAGAACAAGTACTTAAAGCTCAAAATGATTTGCTCAATGAACTGAATAGTAAGAATAATGATTATGATGTTAGAGTGGCTACTAGAACTGGTAGAATGACTCAGGAACCTCTGTATCCTGAAGGCCACCCTAAGAGAATTGAGCAAGATTCTCAGAGAAATAATATAGATGCACCTAGTCCTTCTAAAAGGAAGAAAAAGAAAAATGATAGGACTTTGCATGCTTCTAGTGAACCTATTGCTGAAACACCTGAGAATCCAAATGATATTTCTATTTCTGATGCTGAAACACAATCTGGTAATGAACCTGAAACTAGTGATAATGTTAATGATAATGTTCATGTTGATGCTCAACCTAGCAATGATAATGATATAGAAATTGAACCTACTGTTGATCTTGATAACCCACAATCAAAGAATCAACGTTATGATAAGAAAGACTTTGTTGCTAGGAAACACGGAAAGGAAAGAGAGCCTTGGGTTTAGAAACACATGCCTTTTCCTCCCAAACCATCAAGAAAAAGGATGATGAGGATTTTGAGCGCTTTGCTGAAATGATTAGACCTATCTTTTTGCGTATGCAATTAACTGATATGCTTAAAATGAATCCTTATGCTAAGTACATGAAAGATATTGTTACAAATAAAAGAAAGATACCAGAAGCTGAAATTTCCACCATGCTTGCTAATTATACTTTTAAGGGTGGAATACCAAAGAAACTTGCAGATCCAGGAGTACCCACTATACCATGCTCCATTAAAAGAAACTATGTTAAAACCGCATTATGTGATCTTGGAGCCGGTGTTAGCGTTATGCCTCTCTCTTTATACGTAGACTTGATTTGAATAAGTTGACACCTACTAAAATATCTTTGCAAATGGCTGATAAATCAACTGCTATACCTGTCGGTATTTGTGAGGATGTGCCTGTTGTGGTTGCAAACGTTACTATTTTAACGGACTTTGTTATTCTTGATATTCCCGAGGACGATAGTATGTCTATTATTCTTGGAAGACCCTTTTTGAATACTGCAGGGGCTGTTATTGATTGCAACAAAGGCAATGTCACTTTTCATGTTAATGGTAATGAGCATACGGTACACTTTCCAAGGAAACAACCTCAAGTTCATGGTATCAACTCTATTGGAAAAATTCCATCGATTATTATTGGAGGTTTTGAATTTCCTCTACCTACTGTCAAGAAGAAATATGATATTCTTATTATTGGGGATGTGCATATCCCCGTTGAGGTAACATAGTGTTATTCGAAATTTCTCCGGTTCCATGTTATTCGGAATGAGTTCGTTAACAAGACTTGATCAACCTTGTTAGTGGATTCCTTTTGATGAGCATGAGATGGATGAAACTAGAAAACACAACTCTCTGTACCCTCCTTTTACTTTCTGTTATTGATATTAAATAAAATAAAAATAGTATTTTTCTGTCTATTATCTGAATTATTCGTGCAATGTAAAAATACCCCAAAAATAAAAGTTCTCCAAATGCCCTGAAATTTAAATATGATTTTTTCTGCAATATTTGAGAATATTTGGCACTGAGAACACAGCACGGGGGGCTTCCAACTGGCCACGAGGGTGGAGGGCGCGCCCTACCCCTTGGGCACGCCCCCTGCCTCGTGGGCCCACGGTGGCCCTCCTCCACTTATTCCTACACCCACACACTTCTTCTTCCTCCCACAAACACCAATATCCAGCTCAAGCACAAGTTCTAGCTCATTTTGCTGTGATTTTCGATCTCCTTGCTCAAAGCACCTCTCACAAAACTGCTTGGGGGGATTGTTCCTTGGTATGTGACTCCTCCATTGGTCCAATTAGTTTATGTTCTAGTGCTTTATTCATTGCAAATTTATGCTGCCTAGGTGACCATGTTCTTGAGCTTGCATGTTAAATTTATATGGTTCCAAGTAGTTTTGATGCATGATATAGGCTCTAGGCACTTGTAGGAGTAGTTGCTATCAATCTTATTGAGCTTGGTTCACTTTTGTTTGAAGTTACTAAAAATTTCAGAATTTTTTAGAAAATAATGAAGAGATTTTTGAGGGGCTCATCGAGCCGAGGCTTGAAGGAAAAGCAAAATGAAAAAAAGCAGAGAGGCCCAAATATAATCTGCCTCACACCGCGGAGGTTTGGCCGTGTGAATGGCCTTCCGATGATTTCTTGAGAGCAGTCGGGATTTATGATGATTTTTATGAATTGGCTGAGAATGCAGGCCTCACCGCCTTCCTCCACAACCAACATGCACAGTATCTCTTACTCACCAATATCTTTGTGCAAAACTTTCATTTCCATGCTAGGAGCTCACCACCTATGGTGGAGTTTTATTTATATTATGAGCATAAGGAGATGTCACTTTATTATTTTTGTCGGGTTTGTTTGATCCCTTTTGAGGGCACGATAGAGGAACCACATCGCGGAGATGTGGATGGGTTTATTGATACCATCACTGTAGGGGAAACTAGGAAGGTTTCCGATGCACGAATCACTAGCATACATTTTCCTGTTTTACGCTACTTTGCAATATTTGCTAGTCGTTGCTTAATTGGTCACGGAAACTGTGGAAACCTTAGTGTTCCTGATATTATTATTTTGTTCCACGGTTTATTCTGTGATAACTCTGTTAGTATGGGCGGTATTATTGCTAAACGGTTAAGTCTGAACCGTACAAAGGGCCCCATCTTTGGAGGCATCTATGCTTCACGCCTAGCTGCACATTTTAACATACCCATTAGGCATTATGAGAAGGAAGAAAAATTGTTGCCTCCTGTTTATTTAGATTATAACAGTATGGTGGCACACGACTTTATTGTTAAGAATAGGGAATGGGAGCTTAAATACAAATTGTTCTTTCATAAATATCATCCTGAGACTATTACCCTGCCTGCGCCTTCCTTGTTTAATTTATCTGCAGGACAGTACCTTGTTCCATTAGAGGCTATTCACGCCTACCGGAACCCTACATCAGCCACGGAGCCAGAGTCGGAGCCACAAGTTGATCCTCCACGACAGTCTAATTACCAGTGGGATCCGGAGATGATTGCCAACCAGTGGCAATCAGAGTCTTCTTCTTCGCAGTACGACCCCAACTATTACTATGGATATCCGCTAGGCCAGCCGTGGCCATAGACCAAATTAGGCCAAAAGCCTAAGCTTGGGGGAGTACGCATTTCTCACCGACATTACACTCATGTTCACACACTCATTGCTAGATGTCGGTGCTCATACTTTTTCATTGTAATATCCATGCTAGTTTATTTTCTCTTTTTATGCTTCCTTCTTGTGTGTTTGATAAATCTTAAGACAAACCAAAAAAATAGTTAGCTAGTTTTAATTTCCATGCTTGTAGTAGTAATTACAAAGAAAACCCAAAAAGATTTCTTGTTCTTCTTTTGCTTCTTGGGAGCTTTCCCGTGTATATAGTTGTATTTCTTTTCTTTTCTTTGGGGGTCGATAGGAGAAGACCATGATTAAATTGTTAAAGTGGCTCTTATATGCATTATTGTTGATCTGACAAAAGAGCCCATACTGCCTTGTCTTCTCCTGTTTATTGAATGCTTGCAGATTCCAGCTTAGTCCAATGCACGTGCACTATTATTATTATTCACATCATTCGGTCGTGCAAGTGAAAGGCAATTATGACGATATATGATGGACTGACTGAGATGACAAAAGCTGGTATGAACTCGACCTCTCTTGTTTTTGTAAATATGATTAGTTCATCATTCCCGATTCAGCCTATTATGAATAAACATGTTTGGAAGGACAACTAGAGATCATAGTTTCTTGTGCCATGCTTGATTAGCTAGGAGATTATAATGGTTTACCTTGCATGCCAACATGCTATTAAAATGGTTGTGATGTGGTATGATAGGGTGGTATCCTCCTCTGAATGATTTAAGTGACTCGACTTGGCACATGTTCACGCATGTAGTTGAAACAAAATCAACATAACCTCTACAGTATTTGTGTTCATGGTGCATTATATCCTACTCATGGTTGCATTCGGTGTTGATTAATTTTAATGCATGTTCATGACTGTTGTCGCTCTCTAGCTGGTCGCTTCCCAGTCTTTTTCTAGCCTTCACATGTACTAAGCAGGAATACTGCTTGTGCATCCAACTCCGTAAACCCCAAAGTTATTCCTTATGAGCCCACCATACCTACCTATATACGGTATCTACCTGCCGTTCCAAGTAAATTTGTATGTGCCAAACTCTAAACCTTCAAATAAATATCATGTTTTGTATGCTCAAATAGCTCATGTATCAACTAGGGTTGTCCGTATCTTCCATGTTAGGCGGGTTATTCTCAAGGGGAGTGGACTCCGCTCCTCACTCACGAGAAAGTGGCTGGTCACCGAGATGTCCAGTCCCATGCTTTATGCAAACTAAATCAAAATAATTGCAAACAAAACTCCCCCTGGGACTCTTGTTAGTTGGAGGCACTCGTTGTTTCGAGCAAGCCATGGATTGATGCTTGTTGGTGGAGGGGGAGTATAAACTTTACCATTCTGTTTGGGAACCGCCTATAATGTGTGTAGCATGGAAGATATCGCCATCTCTTGGTTGTTATGTTGACAATGAAAGTATACCGCTCAAAATATTATTCACTTCTATTTCAAAACCGAGCTCTCGCACCTCTACAAATCCCTGCTTCCCTCTGCGAAGGGCCTATCTATTTACTTTCATGTTGAGTCATCATCCTCATATTAAAAAGCATCAGTTGGAGAGCACCACTGTCATTTGCATTCATTACGGTTAGTTTACATTGAGTATGACTTGACTGGATCTCTTTTACCATGAATTACAATGTCTAGTCAGTCCTTAATCTTTAAAGGTGTTCTGCGTTTATGTTTTGCGGTCTTATAAAGGGCTAGCAAGATACCATCTTATTATATCATATTATGATTGTTTTGAGAAAGTGTTGTCATCCAAGATTTATTATTATTGCTCGCTAGTTTATTATGCCATTGATATGAGTAAACATGATACCTATGCGTTATTGTGAATATGGTTAGTTCATAATCTTTGCTGAAAACTTGAATGCTGGCTTTACATATTTACAACAACGAGATCAAACAGAGTTTGTAAAAGTTTTTCTTTATCACTTTCAATTTATCAACTGAATTGCCTGAGGAAAAGCAAAGGTTTAAGCTTGGGGGAGTTGATACGTCTCCGTCGTATCTACTTTTCCAAACACTTTTGCCCTTGTTTTGGACTCTAACTTGCATGATTTGAATGGAACTAACCCGGACTGACGCTGTTTTTAGCAGAATTGCCATGGTGTTATTTATGCACAGAAACAAAAGTTCTCGGAATGACCTGAAACTTCATGAAACATCTATTTGGAAATAATAAAAAATCCTTGCAAAAGATAAAGACCAGGGGGACCACACCCTAGCCATGAGGGTGGGGGCACGCCTGCCCCCTGGGCGCGCCCCCCTACCTCGTGGGCCCCTGGAGCTCCTCCGACCTCAACTCCAACTCTATATATTTGCTTTCGGGGAGAAAAAAATCAAAGAGAAGTATTCATCGCGTTTTACGATACGGATCCGCCGCCAAGCCCTAAAACCTCTCGGGAGGGCTGATCTGGAATCCGTTTGGGGCTCCGGAGAGGGGAATCCATCGCCATCGTCATCATCAACCTTCCTCCATCACCAATTTCATGATGCTCACCGCTATGCGTGAGTAATTCCATCGTACGCTTGCTGGACGGTGATGGGTTGGATGAGATTTATCATGTAATCGAGTTAGTTTTGTTAGGGTTTGATCCCTAGTATCCACTATGTTCTGAGATTGATGTTGCTATGACTTTGCTATGCTTAATGCTTGTCACTAGGGCCTGAGTGCCATGATTTCAGATCTGAACCTATTATGTTTTCATAAATATATGAGAGTTCTTGATCCTATCTTGCAAGTCTATAGTCACCTACTATGTGTTATGATCCGGCAACCCTGAAGTGACAATAATCGGGACCACTCCCGGTGATGACCGTAGTTTGAGGAGTTCATGTATTCACTATGTTTTAATGCTTTGGTTCGGTACTCTATTAAAAGGAGGCCTTAATATCCCTTAGTTTCCTCTAGACCCCGCTGCCACGGGAGGGTAGGACAAAAGATGTCATGCAAGTTCTTTTCCATAAGCACGTATGACTATATTCAGAATACATGCCTACATTACATTGATGAATTGGAGCTAGTTCTGTGTCACCCTAGGATATGACTGTTACATGATGAACCGCATCCGGCATAATTCTCTATCACCGATCCATTGCCTATGAGCTTTCCATATATTGTTCTTCGCTTATATACTTTTCCGTTGCTATTTCTATCATCACTACAAAATACCAAAAACATTACTTTTGCTATCATTACCTTTTGCTACCGCTACCACTACAATCATATTACTTTGCTACTAAACACTTTGCTACAGATATTAAGTTTCCAGGTGTGGTTGAATTGACAACTCAGCTGCTAATACTTGAGAATATTCTTTGGCTCCCCTTGTGTCGAATCAATAAATTTGGGTTGAATACTCTACCCTCGAAAATTGTTGTGATCCCCTATACTTGTGGGTTATCAATGATACGGTGGTCAAAACCTTCGGGAGATTATATAATGAATTTTTACCGACCAAAAGAAGTGTGGTGCAAGAAAATGGAGTCCGGAGAGCGCATGAGGTGCCCACGAGGAAGGGGGCGCGCCCAGGGGGTAGGACACGCCCTCCACCCTCGTGGGAGCCTTGTGTCCTTTCCGGACTGCTTCTTATTTTCCTATTTTCTTAAATATTCCAAAACAGAGAAAAATTGTCATTAGAACTGTTTTGGAGTCGGTTTACTTACCGTACCACATACCTATTCCTTTTTGGAGTCTGAAACGTTCTAGAAAGTGTTCCTTATGTATTCCTCCGGTGTTACGGTTTCAATAATATTAGTTTCAACATTTATGGGATTACCTGAGATATAATGTTTGATTCTTTGACCGTTCACCACCTTTGGATTTGTGCCTTTGAAGTTATTGATTTTTATGGCACCGGAACGATAGACCTCCTCGATAATGTAAGGACCTTCCCATTTAGAGAGAAGTTTTCCTGCAAAAAATCTTAAACGAGAGTTGTATAGTAATACATAATCACCTACATTAAACTCACGCTTTTGTATCCTTTTGTCATGCCATCTTTTAACTTTTTCTTTAAACAGTTTGGCATTCTCATAGGCCTGGGTTCTCCATTCATCGAGTGAGCTAATGTCAAATAGCCTCTTCTCACCGGCAAGTTTGAAATCATAGTTGATCTCTTTAATAGCCCAATATGCCTTATGTTCTAGTTCAAGAGGTAAGTGACATGCTTTACCATAAACCATTTTATACGGAGACATACCAATAGGGTTTTTATAAGCAGTTCTATAAGCCCATAATGCATCATCAAGTTTCTTTGACCAATTCTTTCTAGATCTATTAATAGTCTTTTGCAAAATTAATTTGATCTCTCTGTTACTCAATTCTACTTGACCACTAGATTGCGGGTGATATGGGGATGCAATTCTATGATTAACATCATACTTAGCAAGCATTTTACGAAAGGCACCATGAATAAAATGTGAACCATCATTAGTCATTAAATATCTAGGGACTCCAAACCTCGAAAAAATAACTTCTTTAAGCATCTTAATAGAGGTGTTATGATCAGCACTACTAGTTGGAATAGCTTCTACCCACTTAGTAACATAATCAATAGCAACTAGAATATATGTATACCCTTTAGACGAAGGAAACGGTCCCATGTAATCAAACCACACACATCAAATGGTTCAATAACAAGTGAATAATTCATAAGCATTTCTTGATGTCTACCAATATTAGTAATTCTTTGACATTCATCACAAGACAAGACAAACTTACGGGCATCCTTGAAGAGAGTAGGCCAATAAAAACTGGATTGCAATACCTTGTGTGCAGTTCTATCTCCAGCATGGTGCCCTCCATAGGCTTCGGAGTGACACTTGCGTAGGATCTGTTCCTATTCATGCTCAGGTACACAACGTCTAATAACACCATCTACTCCTTCTTTATAAAGATGTGGGTCATCCCAAAAATAATGCCTTAAATCATAGAAGAACTTTTTCTTTTGCTAGTATGTGAAACTAGGTGGTATAAACTTATCAACAATATAATTAGCATAATCAGCATACCATGGAGTAGTATGAGAAGCATTTATGACAGCTAATTGTTCATTAGGAAAGCTATCATCAATAGGTAGTGGGTCATCAAGAACATTCTCTAACCTAGACAAGTTGTCTGCAATGGGGTTCTCAGCTCCCTTTCTATCAATAATATGCAAATCAAATTCTTGTAGTAGGAGAACCCATCTAATAAGTCTAGGTTTAGCATCTTTATTTTCCATAAGGTATTTAATAGCAGCATGATCAGTGTGAATAGTTACTTTAGAATCAACAATATAAGGTCTGAACTTATCACAAGCAAAAACAACTGCTAAAAATTCTTTTCAGTAGTAGCATAATTTCTCTGGGCATTGTCTAGAGTTTTACTAGCATATTGAATGACATTTAATTTCTTATCAACTCTTTGCTCTAGAACAGCACCTACAACATAATCACTAGCATCATACATAATTTCAAAGGGTAAATTCCAATCAGGTGGCTGAACAATAGGTGCAGAAATCAGAGCTTTCTTAATTATTTCAAATGCTTCTACACAATCATCATCAAAGACAAAAGGATTATATTTTTGTAATAGGTTAGTCAGAGGCCGAGAAATTTTTGAGAAGTCCTTAATGAACCTCCTATAAAAGCCGGTGTGACCCAGAAAACTTCTTATACCTTTGATGTCCTTGGGACACGTCATCTTTTCAATAGCATCAACTTTAGCTTTGTCAACTTCAATACATCTTTCATAAATTTTATGCCCCAAGACAATACCTTCATTAACAATAAAGTGGCACTTCTCCCAATTCAAAACGAGATTAGTTTCTTCACATCTCTATAAAACTCGATCAAGGTTGCTCAAGTAATAATCAAAAGAAGATCCATAAATGGATAAATCATCCATGAAAACCTCACAAATCTTTTCACAAAAGTCAGAGAATATAGCCATCATGCATCTTTGAAAGGTAGCAGGTGCATTACATAAACCAAAAGGCATACGTCTATAAGCAAAGGTACCTAAAGGGCAAGTAAAAGTGGTCTTTGCTTGATCATCAGCTGACACGGGTATTTGAGAGAAGCCAGAGTAACCATCTAAAAAGCAAAAGTGTGTATGCTTGGATAATCTTTCTAGCATTTGATCAACAAAAGGCAAAGGGTAATGATCCTTTCTAGTAGCTTTATTTAGTTTGCGGAAATCAATTACCATCATATAACCTGTAATAATTTTTTGCGGGATCAATTCATCTTTATCATTAGGAACAACAGTAATACCTCCCTTCTTAGGGACACAATGGACAGGACTTACCCACTGACTATCAGCAACGGGATAAATTATACCTGCCTCAAGGAGCTTTAATATTTCCTTTCTTACCACTTCTTTCATCTTAGGATTTAGCCGTCGTTGGTGATCAATAAGTGGCTTGGCATCTTTCTCCAAATTTATTTTCTATTGACACAGAGTGGGACTAATGCCCTTAAGATCATCAAGAGTATATCCAATAGCAGCACGATGTTTCTTCCGAGTTTTCAATAATTTCTCTTCCTCCTTCTCTGAAAGGTTAGCACTAATAATAACAGGATATATCTTCTTTTCATCAAGATAAGAATATTTAAGAGTATCACGTAAAGGTTTAAGCTCAAACACGGGATCAACCTTGGGTGGAGGAGGGTCCCCTAGGATTTCAATAGGCAAGTTGTGTTTCAGAATAGGTCCATGTTTAAAGAATACTTCATCTATTTCCCTTCTTTCATTCATAAACATATCATTTTCATGATCAAGCAAATATTGTTCTAAAGGATCATTAGGAGGCACGGCAATAGAAGCAAGCCCAATAATTTCATCCTTACTAGGCAATTCCTTATCATGGGGTTGTCTATGAAACTTAGCGAAATTAAACTCATGAGACATATCCCCTAAACCAATAGAAACAATATCCTTATTGCAGTCTATCTTAGCATTAACAGTATTCAAGAAGGGTCTACCAAATATAATGGGACAAAAGCTATCTTGTGGGAAACCAAGAACAAGAAAATCAGCAGGATCTTTTAACCTTCCCACACAAGACTTCAACATCTCTAACAATCCCAATTGGTGAAATAGTATCTCTATTGGCAAGCTTAATGGTAACATCGATATCTTCTATCTCAGTAGGTGCAATATCATGCATAATTTCTTTGTATAAGGAATGGGGTATTGCACTTGCACTAGCACCCATATCACATAAGCCATGATAGAAATGATCTCCTATTTTAACAGAAATGACATACATGCCTACAACAGGTCTATGTTTATTTTTAGTATCAGGTCTAGCAATTCTAGCAGTCTCATCACAGAAGTAAATAACATGCCCATCAATATTATCAACCAAGAGATGCTTAGCTATAGCAATACTAGGTTCAACTTTAATTTGCTTAGGGGGTTTGGGTGTCTTAATATTACTCTTGTTGACTATAGTTGAAGCTTTAGCATGATTCTTTATTCTAACAAGGAAAGGTGGTTTCTCAACATAAGCAGCAGGAACAACATGATCATCATAAGTGATAGTCTTTTCTTCAACTTTAATAGGTGCAACTACTTTTACTTCAATGGGAGGATTATATTGAAACCACTTCTCCTTAGGGAGATCAACATGAGTATCAAAGGATTCACAGAAAGAAGCTACTATCTTAGAGTCAAGTCCCAATTTAGTGCTAAATTCACGGAAAGCATCGGTATCCATAAAAGATTTAACAAAATCAAACTTAGGTGTTATACCTGACTCCTTACCTTCATCCAGGTCCCAATCTTCAGAGTTGCGTTTAACTCTCTCCAATAAATCCCATTTGAATTCAATAGTCTTCATCATAAAAGATCTAGTACAAGAAGTATCGAGCATGGAGCGATTACTGAGAGGAAGCCGAGCATAAAAATTTTGAATAATCATTTCTCTTGAGAGCTCATGATTGGGGCATGAATATAACATTGACTTAAGCCTCCCCCAAGCTTGAGCAATGCTTTCTCCTTCACTAGGCCAAAAATTATATATATATATATATAATTACGATCATGATGAACTAGATGCATAGGATAAAACTTCTGGTGAAATTCCAATTTCACTTGTTTGTAGTCCCATGATCCCATATCATCACATAGCCTATACCATGTCAATGCCTCTCCCTTCAAAGATAAAGGGAAGACCTTCTTATTGATAACATCCTCAGGCATACCTACAAGCTTAAATAATCCACAAACTTCATCCACGTAGATTAAGTGTAAATCAGGATGCAATGTTCCATCTCCTACAAAAGGATTAGCTAGCAGTTTCTCTATCATACCCGAAGGAATTTCAAAGTAAACATTTCCAGTAGGTTCAGTAGGTTGAGGGGTAGCTAATTGTGGTTCCGGACGAGGTGAAGATACCCCGAACAAACCCCTCAAAGGATTATGTTCCATAGTAACAAGTGACGGTAAATTTCAGCACACTATATAAAATTTTCCTTACCAAATTCCACCTACCAAAGGCGCTTCACTCCCCGGCAACGGCGCCAGAAAAGAGTCTTGATGACCCACAAGTATAGGGGATCTATCGTATTCCTTTCGATAAGTAAGAGTGTCGAACCCAACGAGGAGTGGAAGGAAATGATAAGCGGTTTTCAGCAAGGTATTCTCTGCAAGCACTGAAATTATCGGTAACAGATAGTTTTGTGATAAGATAAATTGTAACGAGCAACAAGTAATAAAAGTAAATAAGGTGCAGCAATATGGCCCAATCCTTTTTGTAGCAAAGGACAAGCCTGGACAAACTCTTATATAGAGAAAAGCGCTCCCGAGGACACATGGGAATTATCGTCAAGCTAGTTTTCATCACGCTCATATGATTCGCGTTCGGTACTTTGATAATTTGATATGTGGGTGGACCAGTGCTTGGGTGATGTCCTTACTTGGACAAGCATCCCACTTATGATTAACCCCCATTGCAAGCATCCGCAACTACAACATAAGTATTAACGTAAACCTAACCATAGCATGAAACATATGGATCCAAATCAGCCCCTTACGAAGCAACGCATAAACTAGGGTTTAAGCTTCTGTCACTCTAGCAATCCATCATCTACTTATTACTTCCCAATGCCTTCCTCTAGGCCCAAACAATGGTGAAGTGTCATGTAGTCGATGTTCACATGACACCACTAGAGGGATGACAACATACATCTCATCAAAATATCGAACGAATACCAAATTCACATGACTACTAAAAGCAAGACTTCTCCCATGTCCTCAGGAACAAACGTAACTACTCACAAAGCATATTCATGTTCATAATCATAAGGGTATTAATATGCATAATGGATCTGAACATATGATCTTCCACCAAGTAAACCAACTAGCATCAACTACAAGGAGTAATTAACACTACTAGCAACCCACAGGTACCAATCTAAGGTATGGATACAAACATTGGATACAAGAGATGAACTAGGGTTTGAGATGAGATGGTGCTGGTGAAGATGTTGATGGAGATTGACCCCCTCCCGATGAGAGGATCGTTGGTGGTGACGATGGCGATGATTTCCCCCTCCCGGAGGGAAGTTTCCCCGGCAGAACTGTTCCGCCGGAGCCCTAGATTGGTTCCGCCAAGGTTCCGCCTCGTGGCGGCAGAGTTTCGTCCCGTGAGCTTGCTTCTGATTTTTTTTTGGACGAAATACCTCATATAGCAGAAGATGGGCATCGGAGGGCCACCAGGGGGCCCACGAGGCAGGGGGTGCACCCATGGGGGTAGGGCGCGCCCCCCATCCTCGTGGCTGGTGGTGGCCCTCTGGTGCTTTCTTTGCTCAGTATTTTTTATATATTCTGAAAATAACTTCCATGAAGTTTCGGGACTTTTGGAGCTGTGCAGAATAGGTCTCTAATATTTTCTCCTTTTCCAACCCAGAATTCCAGCTGCTGGCATTCCCCCTCTTCATGTAAACCTTGTAAAATAAGGGAGAATAGGCATAAGTATTATGACATAATGTCTAATAACATTCCATAATGCAATAAATATCGATATAAAAGCATGATGCAAAATGGACGTATCATAGCAGAAGCTTCATGTGAGAAAATACTAAAGCTTCATGTGAAAAATCACTGAAGCTTTATGTGCAAAATTAACAGTAGGTGCTGAAGCTATTCCAAAATTATCACAAAATTTAAGCTATCATCCTACTGCAGAAACAAGCTATAATCCTGTTGCAGAAAAGAGTATCCACTCATGAGTCATGACTGATCCAACATTGGCAAGCAACACCAAACACAGTCAGGACCGTGTGAAACATGCAATGCACATAATTTCAGGCACAAGCGGATTAGCACTCCCAATAAAATACGACCTGGTCAGGTTGCGGGGTGGGGTCGCGCATGTCCTGGTCATCCTCAGTATCCCCCCCCCCCCCCCCCCCCCCCCCCGGTCGTTGATGTCGTCCATGGTGGTGAGGTTGAGCAGCTTGGTGGTGGTGGGCATCCTCCTTCCCCAGATCGGAAGAGCAACAAATTCTCCTCCATAGCCCCCAAACTGTACTGCTGCACACAATCAAATGGGACGCACGCATCAGATTTGGAATTAAATGAAGAAAACAGGAGGACGAAAGAGAAGGGGATGCGAGATTCATTCCGTACCACTCCTCCTTTGCTACTATGTGGGCATGGATGAGGACCTAGGTCGAGGACAACGGTGGGTGGTCGGTGGCGGTAGGTTGGGTGGAGGAGTAGGTAGTTGCGGATCTGCACGTGCCTGACCGGATCGAGGTCGGGAAGGAAGAGGGTGAGTGCAGCAGTGGTGGATGGCCGGCGTGCGTGGGAGGCGGCGGTAGTGTTGGGGGAGAGGGAATCGGGATAGGAGGAGGATCTGGACCGAGGGGAGGAAGGGGACGGGCTTGGCAGATGCGGCGGCGGGGGGGAGGTGGTCGCGGAAGAAGGCGAGGGCGGGATCGGCGAGGGTGGTGGCGGCGCTCGGCGGACGAGGATGAGAGGGTGGTGGCGGCGATCTGGATCGGGGAGACGGCGGCCGCGCGAGGAGGCGCGGATCCATCTCGACGACGGCACAGATCCGGAAGGCCTGATGTGGTCGTGGCGGGGGACATGAGCCACTTGAGGGCGGGGAGGCGTGGGGACTCGGGCTCCTCGCCGTCGACGGCCATGGTGGGGGCGGGGGCGGCTAGGGTTTGGCGAGCGGGTGCATGTGTGGGAGAGAAGGGATTGGAACGGTGGGGAGTGGGTGGCATCGGGGCTGCGTGGGTGAGATGGTGAGAGGGCTACGTGGGTGAGAGGGTGAGGGGATGAGGGCCGTCGTTGAATCCGGTAGCATCCGACTCCGCGTGATATCCCTATGGACCAATCAGAACGCAATAACAATTTGATGACCTTATGACCATCTAAATTGGTCGTAATCGATTAAAGATAAATTTGTCCACAAAAAATTCATTTTCCATTTTTCAGTGCTCAAAATGAGTTTTTTTTCCTAAAAGACCTACCAAATATTTGTTCAAATGATATCATACTTTGCACAAGTTTACATCTTGGATTAGTAAACAATATTGACAAAGTGATTTTTTATTTGCTTTGCACGAAAAATCAATTTTCCATTTTTCGAGTGCCCAAAATAAGTTTTTTTGTGAACGACCTACCATATATTTGTTGCAAAATTGGATCAAATCAATTTTCTAAAATAATAGGACATATTTAATGCACAATTGACCAAATTATTGGGTGTCAAAAGTTTTGATACACCTGTGGTGAAAAAGATAAATTACCGTCAATTTAGTAGTAAACATGTCAAATTTAAACTACAACTGCCTCATAGTTTGCTCTTTATTTTTTTCCAAAAATCATTTTTAGGTACATAAGTATCTATTTAATCAGAGAAACATCAAAAGTTTTCCAAAATTCAACCACTAGCTAGGAACGGTCATGCCCGCCATCTTGACAGGATTTTGAAACGGGCATGAAAATTTAAAAAAAAATCAAAAAATTGGAAAACCTTCGCATTGTATCATTATATGTGACCAAGTTACCAGGGGAAATAATAAACTTGTAATACGGATATTCTTTAGAAAAGTGTTCCTAGAAATGAGCTATCATGTGTGAAGATTCATGGCTTTTAAGCCAAATGATCAATCTTATGGCCACATTCATGACGTAGTTTGTTCAAATGATCTAATATTATGCACAAGGGTGCATCTTGGATTGGCAAACAATGTTTCCTAAGGAAGTTTTTGCTTTCTTTGCACAAAAATTTCATTTTCCATTTTTCGAGTGCCCAAAATGAGGTTTGTTGTGAAGGATCTACCATATATTTGTTGCAAAATTGTATCAAATCAATTTTACAAAATACTAGACATATTTAATGTACAATTAACCAAATGGTTGGGTTTCAAAAGCTTTGATCCACCTGTCGTGAAAAAGACAAATTACCGTCGATTGAACTTCAGCTGCCTCATAGTTTGAACTGCAGCTGCCTCATAGTTTGCTCTTGATTTTTTTTCCAAAGATTATTTCTTGGTACATCAGTATCTATTAAATCAGAGAAACACCAAAAAAATTCTAGGATTCAACCGCTAGCTAGGAACGGCCATGCCTGCCGTTTTGACCGCATTTTGAAACGGGCATAGAAAATAAAAAAATCAAATAATTGGAAAACCTTCACATTGTGTCATTATATGTGACCAAGTTATGAAGAAAAATAATAAACTTGTAATATGGATTTTTTTTAAAAAAACTATTCTCAGAAATGAGCTATCAAGTGTGAAGATTCAAGGCTTCCAAGCCAAATGATCAATCTTGCGGCCACCTTCATGGAATAGTTTGTTAAAATGGTCTCATATTGTGCAAAAGGGTGCATTGGAATGACAAACAATGTTGCGTAAGGAAGTTTTCATTTTTTTGGACGAAAAAATCATTTTTCATTTTCCGAGTGCCTAAAATGTGTTTTTTTGTGAAGGACCTACCATATATTTGTTGAAAAATTGGACTCCATTAATTTTCTAAAATAATAGGCCATATTTAATGTACAATTGACCGAATGGTTGGGTTTCAAAAGTTTTCATCCACCTCTCATGAAAAAGACAGATTTCTGCCGATTCAGTAGGAAGTGGGTCAAGTTTGAACTGCAGCTGCCTCATAGTTTGCTCATGATTTTTTTCAAAAATCATTTCTAGGTACATAAGTATCTATTAAATCAGAGAAACACCAAAAAAATTCTAGGATTCAACCTCTAGCTAGGAACAGCCATGCCCGCCGTTTTGACCGCATTTTGAAACGGGCATAGAAAATTCAAAAAATCAAATAATTGGAAAACCTTCGCATTGTTTCATTATATGTGACCAAGTTATGAGGAAAAATAATAAACTTGTAATACAGCAATTTGTTTAAAAAATGTTCTCAGAAATGAGATATCAAGTGTGAAGATTCATGGCTTTCAAGCCAAATGATCAATCATATGGCCACATCCATGGCATAATTTGTTAAAATGATCTCATATTGTGAAAAAGGTTTCATTTTGGAATAACAAACAATGTTGCTTAAGGAAGTTTTCATTTTCTTTGCACGAAAAAGTAATTTTCCATTTTTGATTGCCCAAAATGAGTTTTTTTGTGAAGGACTACCAAATATTTGTTACAAAATAGGCCCAAATCAATTTTTCTAAAATAATAGTCCATATTTAATGTACAATTGACCAAGTGGTTTGGTTTCAAAAGCTTTTTATCCACCTGTCGTGAAAAAGACAAATTTTCGTCGATTCAGTAGGAAGCAGGTCAAATTTGAACTACACCTGCCTCATAGTTTGTTCTTTATTTTTTCCAAAAATCATTTGTAGGTACATAAGTATCTATTTAATCAGAGAAACACCAACAAAATTTTAGGATTCAATCGCTAGCTAGGAACGGCCATGCCCGCCGGTTTAACCGCATTTTGAACGGGCGTAGAAAATTCAAAAAAATCAAATAATTGGAAAACCTTCGCGTTGTGTCATTATATGTGACCAAGTTATGAGGAAAAATACTAAACTTGTAATGCGGCAATTTATTTAAAAAAGTGTTCTCAGAAATGAGCTATCAAGTGTGAAGATTCATGGCTTTCAAACCAAATGATCAATCTTATGGCCACATTCATGGCATAGTTTGTTAAAATTATCTCATATTGTGCAAAATGGTGCATTTTGGAAAGACAAACAATGTTGCTTAATGACGTTTTCACTTTCTTTGCATGAAAAAAGTAATTTTCCATTTTTCGAGTGCCCAAAATGAGTTTCCTAAAGTTAACATGATTGTTTTTGTTTGAAATTTGTGTTATTATTTTTATTAGACTAACTACATTATTTTTTAATTAGTGAACATTTTTAATTTATTTTTAGACTATGTAGATATTTCTTAAATTATTATATTAAGTCTAAAAATTAAGTAATTAGTTTGATTAAGTAATAAATATTATTCTGATAATATTTGTTATTTTTACATGATTTTAGGAATTACCTAAGTATTTTTTGTTTTCTATAATCTTATTTTTATTTTATTAGTTAAACTGGAAAGTGACTGGGCCGATTTACTTAAGTTGCTGGGCCGGCGTGGCTCGTTTGGCCCACTGGCTCACTAGCTGGAGAGACAACTCCCAGTCGCGGCCACTCTCTCTCTCTCTCTCTCTCTCGCCCGCTCTCTCTCTCTCTCGATCCCCTTCCGTCGTGACGGCGCCGGCGTCGATTTTGATGTGCTCCGGCGGCTTCCGTCATCGCGTTGGCTATCCATCTGCTCCCCTCGCTCTGCCCTACCCTTCTGTCCGACTGGTTCCTTCGATTACTTCCTCTACTCGTGGATCCCATGGGGGTTTTGTGTGTAGGGTTTCGGTGGTGGCTTCGCCGGCGTGCTCCAGCACTCCTGCTCGGTTTCCCTCGCCGTGTGTGGCATTACTGTCATGCAGGGTTCCCCTGGGATGGCGCTCCAATGTGGTCATGCCCCCTGGAAGGTTCCATGTGCCCGTGGTGCTCATGGCGCATGGTGAGGCGGCGTGGTGGTGGTGCTCCTCGGTGAGCTCATCTCCATCTCCTCTATCTTTCTGTTTTAGTGATGGCGGCCATGGTTAGTGCCCTGGTTAGGTTATACACCTCCTGGATTTGCTAAATTAGCCAGGGTTGTCTCTCTCACATGTTTAGCTCTAGTGTTGGCTCTGTTATGCATATACTTGAAGATTTCTTCAAGTGGTAAATGTTGTTGTTGTTGTTATAATCTAGTTCATGTTTGGTTGCTATCATGTGAGCTCCTGTCATGCTCTGGTTTACATATAGATGCTCTATTTCTATAGCTATGTTCCTGGGTTTGCTAAATTGATCAGTGGTAGTGTTGATCTCTGATTGCTTCCTGTGGGAATCTTTTATTCATGTAACTGAAGAATTCTCTAGTTAGAAAGCTTCCTAGTCACTGCACTACTTGATAGGTGGGAACCCAATGAACGAGTTCATGCCCGAGGGCCGAGGGTGGCCCGATCTTCATGTCGTAGGATCAAATCGGAAGGGATAACTGTTGGGAAACGTAGCATGCAATTTCAAAAAAATTCGTACGATCACACAAGATTTACCTCGGAGATGCATAGCAACGAGAGGGGAAGAGTGTGTCCACGTACCCTCGTAGACCGAAAGCGGAAGCTATAGTTTAACGCGGTTGATATAGTCGAACATCTTCTCGATTCAACCGATCAAGTACCGAACGTACAGCACCTCCGAGTTTTGCACACGTTCAGCTCGATGACGTCCCTCGAACTCTTGATCTAGCAAAGTGTCGAAGGAGAGTTTCATCAGCATGACGGCGTGGTGACGGTGATGGTGAAGTGATCCGCTCAGGGCTTCGCCTAAGCACTACGACAATATGAACGGAAGAGTAAATAGTGGAGGGGGGCACTGCACACGGCTAATAACAATTGATCTATCTTAGAGGTGCCCCCCCCCCCCCCCCCCCATATAAAAGAGGGATAGGGGAGGAGGCCGGCCTAGGGCGCGCCAAGTGGGAGGAGTCCCACTTGGACCCCTAGTCCAATTCGCCCCCCTTCCTTTTAACGAAAAGGGAAAGGGGGAAGCAGAGGGAGGAGGAAAAGGAAAGGGGGCGCGCCCCCTCCCCTAGTCCAATTCGGACTCCTTCCCTGGGGGAGGGGGTGCCACCCCTTGTGGGCTGCCTTGCCTCCTGACGGTGTCCTAGACTACGGGGTACTCACCATGTCATCCCCCGATCAGGTGGATCGGGCCGAAGACCCCCATCAAGAGGGCCGGAACCTGGGTAAAATCACGTGTCCATGTTACCATCGCTCCAAGACGCCTAGCTTAGGACCTCTACTATGAGATATGCCGGATATAGAACCGACATTGGTGCTTTCATTCAGAGCCTACTGGCAGTCGCCATGGTGCGATAGGAATTCAGATCGTCTCCGGCGCGATCTACACATCGGAGCCGAGCTTTATGGTCGATGTCGACATCTTTGTTGCCGGCTCGACTGGTCACCTCGTCTGGACCGAGGACCATGCTCCACGTCAGATCATCAAGATCATACGGGTACTTTCATCATCATCGGCTCAAATCTCAACCGAGACCATGGAAAATTCGTCCATGGAGCCTGGGGCTCATCGTCAACATTGCCCTCGTGCGATCGCATAGTTTTTCTGTACAACAGACTTGTTTTTTCTGCCACTGTCTCCTCAGGAGTCGATTTGACGAACCCTTTGGTGGAATTGTGCAGAATTGAGTATACAACAACCCTGTAAAATCTCGTCGCCTTTCGATGGAGGAATCTCCGGCGATGCATGATATACCGGAGGCGTGTCGAGTCTAGACAGGAATCTGGACGAGTTTAGGGCGTGGTCTCCATAACCTAGCTCGGAGGTTATTTGGAAGATCCAACCGTTCATATTCTGCAGAATTTCCATGTCTACCACCTCTTAAAATTTCAGTTTGATCCGGCTGTTCAAACTCCGGGAACCTTCCTATTAGTGCATCACTTTTCGGATATGTTTTCTGCACGAATACGAATCCGACCTGAGTTCATCTTTCTTCATGAACGGGATATTGGACAACCTTTTTGGAAGAATCTCTTTCTATGGTTTTGTGTTTTGTTCCCGAACAAATGCTCACAAATTTTGCTCCTTTTCAGAGGTAATCTTCACCATCGTGCCGGTGTCAAACCAGCCCTTACTCCACGTCTGCCGACCTGCGCTAGACAGATCGTCGCTTCATCGACCCGAGCCTAACCTTATCAGATCATCAGCTCGGCAAGCCGAACAAGAGCTCGGCATCGCAAAGGCTAAATCATCACCAACACCATCACCCCACGGATTGCACGGGTCAGGCACGCCAACATCGCTGCTCGGTCACTTCATCAATCCGGCATTGACCGCGACACAAGTTATGACCAGCGTCGGCATGGCCGAGCCATAACTTCTTCAAACTGATGTCTGCCACGCTGAACCGCTTCAACACCTCGGCTGGCGCGGCGGCTGCAATATTACCTTACCGACCCACTCCATCACCTCGGCTGGACCGGGAGCTTCGCTATCTCTTCATAAATCTACTCCAGAAACTTCGGTGTCACCAGCCGACCAGCTTCGTCACGTTAGCCGGACCAGGGGCTTCGCTTCGCCGCGTCCCGGCCAAGCACACGCACACAACATCAGGCTAGCGATGGCACTAGTACTATTACTAGATGCAAATCCATGAATGCCCGCGTGTGTCTTTTTGAATTGCTACGACAAATAAACCAGGTGTTATTATTCCTACTAATTTTTTGCTTGCATAGGCTTATTTTTCCCGAGGAATATTACTCTGGTTTGTTCCATCCTCTGTACACATAGGACTATCAAATGCTGGCCGCATTAAAAATGGCTCGGTCATTTTCCCGTCCGCAATTCGGTGAACGCCACATCGGGAACTAGGACCATCCTGTGAATTCACGCTTTTTCACGTCGATGCCCCGCATCGACATTGGCTTCGACGCAAGGCCACATATCTTTAAAAAAAATTGTGTAAATTAATTATACGAGGATTTTTTATATATTTATATTATTATTTTTTGGACTGCACTATTTTACATATGTAGGTAATCGACTTCGACTGCTTCACGCGGTCACTTCGGCAAGCCGACGATGTCGTCCTAATCGGCATAAATCGGCTCACGTGATCACCTTGTTGGTCGAATTGTCACACCGACATGTTCGGTTGCCTCGGGGATCACAGCATCGCTTGGAGAACTCTACCTCATCGAGTGTTCGGCACACGAGCCATATTTCTTCTATTACTCGCTTTGCATAAAATATTAATTATGCAACAAATTTTTATATTATTATTATTACTATTATCTTCGGCTTGCACTATTTTTTGTGCACATGTAAATGATCTGGGTTGGACAGCGCTGTCACCTCGGCGTACCGACGTACCACGTCACCTCGGCTGCACCGGGGCTTCGTCATCACTTCATTAACCCACACCGGGGACTTTGACGTCATACTGTCTGCCTGCTCCGTAGCCTCAGTCGGACTGGGGGTTCTACCTCGCCACATTAGCCGTGCTATGTCGCTACTTCGGAGTGCCGACTGTTGGGGAACGTAGCAGAAATTCAAAATTTTCCTACGTGTCACCAAGATCTATCTATGGAGAAACCAGCAACGAGGGGAAGGAGAGTGCATCTACATACCCTTGTAGATCGCTATGCGGAAGCGTTCAAGAGAACGGGGTTGAAGGAGTCGTACTCGTCGTGATCCAAATCACCGGAGATCCTAGTGCCGAACGGACGGCACCTCCGCGTTCAACACACGTACAGCCCAGTGACGTCTCCTACGCCTTGATCCAGCAAGGGGAGAAGGAGAGGTTGGGGAAGACTCCATCCAGCAGCAGCACGACGGCGTGGTGGTGGTGGAGGAGCGTGGCAATCCTACAGGGCTTCGCCAAGCACCACGGGAGAAGAGGAGGACTTGGGAGAGGGGAAGGGCTGCGCCAAGACTTGGGTGCGGCTGCCCTCCCACCCCCCACATATATATAGGGGCAAGGGAGAGGGGGGCCGGCCCCCTCAGATCCAATCTGAGGAGGGGGCGGCGGCCAAGGGGGGTTGCCTTGCCCCCCAAGGCAAGCCCCCCCCCCCTTTAGGGTTCCCCCAAACCCTAGGCGCATGGGCCCTAAGGGGGGAGGCGCCCAGCCCACTAAGGGTCTGGTCCCTCTCCACATACAGCCCATAGGGCCCTCTGGGGCAGGTGGACCCTCCCGGTGGACCCCCGGAACCCCTCCGGTGGTCCCGGTACAATACCGGTAACCCCCGAATTATTCTGGTGACCGTATGATGACTTCCCATATATAAATCTTTACCTCCGGACCATTCCGGAACTCCTCGTGACGTCCGGGATCTCATCCGGGACTCCGAACAATATTCGGTAACCACGTATATCTATTCCCTATAACCCTAGCGTCATCGAACCTTAAGTGTGTAGACCCTACGGGTTCGGGAAACATGCAGACATGACCGAGATAACTCTCTAGTCAATAACCAACAGCGGGATCTGGATACCCATGTTGGCTCCCACATGCTCCACGGTGATCTCATCGGATGAACCACGATGTCATGGACTTAATCAATCTCGTATACAATTCCCTTTGTCTAGCGGTACGATACTTGCCCGAGATTCGATCGTCGGTATCCTGATACCTTGTTCAATCTCGTTACTGGCAAGTCTCTTTTACTCGTTCCGTAACACATCATCCCGTGATCAACTCCTTGATCACATTGTGCACATTATGATGATGTCCTACCGAGTGGGCCCAGAGATACCTCTCCGTCACACGGAGTGACAAATCCCAGTCTCGATTCGTGCCAACCCAACAGACACTTTCGGAGATACCTGTAGTGTACCTTTATAGCCACCCAGTTACGTTGTGACGTTTGGCACACCCAAAGCACTCCTACGGTATCCGGGAGTTGCACAATCTCATGGTCTAAGGAAATGATACTTGACATTAGAAAAGCTTTAGCATACGAACTACACGATCTTTGTGCTAGGCTTAGGATTGGGTCTTGTCCATCACATCATTCTCCCAATGATGTGATCCCATTATCAACGACATCCAATGTCCATGGTCAGGAAACCGTAACCATCTATTGATCAACGAGCTAGTCAACTAGAGGCTTACTAGGGACATGGTGTTGTCTATGTATCCACACATGTATCTGAGTTTCCTATCAATACAATTCTAGCATGGATAATAAACGATTATCATGAACAAGGAAATATAATAATAATCAATTTATTATTGCCTCTAGGGCATATTTCCAACACCGACCTCTTCACTCCGCCACCTTAGGACTGGCTTGGGGGCTGGGACCTCGACTTGTTACAAGCTTGGACCACGTCATCAACACCTAGCACATTAACCAGCTAAGTTGCTTTCATGCTCAAACTTTTTAATTGTTAAATTTTTGTCCAGTTCAACCAAGCATTGTATGTGTGTTAAACAAAAAAAGCTGGTTGTTAAAAACTTAGTTTGTTAAAACATTATTTGTTAAAAACACTTCTTTTGCCCAAGTCAACTAGGGGCTCTTAAATTTATATGGGCCATTTTATAATAGAAGTTTTCTTCTTAGTCATTGCAAAGTCTTTTTCTATCACTCCTTTTTCAACGTGAGTGTGTGGTCAATAGCTGGGGAGCCTAGTTTCTCTCTCAAAGACGCTCGAGTTTAGTTTGCTAAACTGGCCTAATGAGAAGTACTCTGCCTTCGGGATAGGAGGTTGCAGCCGTAGGCTGACCCGCTTGAAGTCTTGAGATCGGATGTGTTATATTAATGCACGACAGAAGCACAAACCAATTTTAAGACCAATGTTCGGATTGGCACCAAAAACTTGATTTAGTTCGGACATAAAGTTTTTACTGAAATTTTTTGGCTTTCCAAGCGTATGGCACTTTTAACATATTTGTGTATTTCCGGCATAAGTCTCGCAGTGCAACGCCAGACACCTTTAAAGATTCGGCAAAAACACTCTCGGATATTGCTATATATGCATCGGTTTCGAATTGTGTCTTCTGTCAATAGTTGGGTTGCCCGGCTCCTGTGCTTGCCTCCTATGTTTCGCTTTGTTCGGCTAGGTGTGCAAAGGGAGAACCACTGCGATTATGCTTCCAGCTCGAATTGTTAAGCACCTTAGTGGAGAAAGCCGAAAACTGACTGTCACAATGGGCATAAACTGGTCAGCGATCCGATGACGGTGTCAAACTATAGATTGATGCCGATTACCCTGTGTTAAATGATGGGCCTTTCATAACATTGGCCGAAGTGTTAATGGCTAGACTTCGGTCGGTGCCGAACACTAACCGGGGGCTCGTAGCTAGCTTCCACAGTTTAAAGCTCCTATGATTAAGTGAAAGTTATAAAGCCCGCATATCTGATTGCCGTGTTTCCGCTAACACAACCGCCTCCGGGCACCGAGACGTCGGCTAAGGGTTGTCTTGTTACTGTGGAAACACCCTATGTAGTATCTACAAAGGGGTAGAAGCCGACGATGGGCCACTTTCAACTGATAAACAGTCGCAACTGAGTCAAAATAAAAACATCATCAGTGTTTGTATTCAATATACGAGGGTTGCCTTCCATAATCATCGCTATAAAGCCATAAATATGCATCAATTTGACTTAATATTTTGGCCAAGCTGGGTTTCCTGGCTCCTATGCTTACCCCTACGTTCCCGATTGTTCAGCTAGGCGGTAAAGGGAGCACCTCTGTGATTGTTACTATCGGGTCATCCGAGTTAGTACCTCGGACTGGGTGAAGCCAAAAGCTAGCGATCTTAAAGGATATAATTGGTCAGCAACGACGGAAGTGAAAATTTAGGTTCGCTAGAGACCACATAGTTCGGGAACTTTCCCCAAAATAAATCCTCAATATTTTTCTCCCGCGTTGATTGGAGGTGAGGTTTCATGATCATGGTCAGCATGACAACCCAAAGAAAGGAACTGATAGCGGGACTATTTTCTTTGGAAGATGTTTCTTACAAAAATAATAATATAACATTCTCTCTGCGTACCTTTGTTTATAAAACCGTATGGTCGGATTGCCTTTTTTGTCGTAAATCTTTGCCCTCATAAAGACTTTATGAAGTGGGACAAACACTCCCCGGCTACTGGCCAAGGAGGTTGAAGTCGATGGTCGGTCAACAACGTTTTGTACAGTGCGGATCTGAGCATTAATGATGTAGAGTACTTGTATACATAGAATCATTACACATAATTTGTGATTTTACTCCGGATATCGATCCATAATTTGGCCACCCGTGCCCGCATTAAGGCTCGGGGGCTACTGGGCTTCGGGCTTATCATTTACAAATATTAAAGAGGCACATCGATCCCTTGATCTTGTGTTGCCACCCGACCAGTGTCTCGGGGGCTACTGCATGGCCTATTCAATAAAGAAAATTCAAAGTGCTCAGTGTTCGGCTTGACCGAACTATGGGCAAACGCATCTTCGGATAACCATAGGAACTATCTAGGACCTATCCGGCGTCAAGCTAATATATTACGGCGACTTCTTGAGACCCTTTCTCAAGGGCCCGTCCGCCAATCACTATCTCCTCTATTGTGCATCTCGGATTATCGGTTGACACACACACACCTTGAGGGCTATTGGCTATATATATTGTCAGTAAATAAATTGCATCAATCAGAAATAAAATCCGCAAACAATCAGCCCAAGCCCGAGGTGGTTCATCACCTCGGATACAGTCCGGCGTTGGAGCTTGGATGCAGTCCTGTATTGGAGCTCGGCTGCAAAAAGACACCTGAATGCAGTTCGTTGTTGGAACTTGGATAGAGTCTGGCATTGGAGCTTGGACGTGAGAGGACACCGCCACACGGGAAACATTCAAACCCGAGGTGTGGCGTAAAAATAACAAGGTGTTGATAAAGGCCGAAAACTTAAAGGGGCTCCTCGGATACCCGACGTGTAAACTCTTCAGGTTCACTTCGGCGATCCTCAAGATCGAAGATGAGAATATTTGTTGAACCAGTTTTCAAGACCGACGACCGAACATGAATAACAGTTTGAAAGAATCGAGGAGCATCCCCAACTTGAAGACGGGTCAGGGGGCTACTGACGGTGTCCAGGACTAGGGGGTACTCACCACGTCGTCCCCCGATCAGGTGGATCGGGCCAAAGACCCCCATGGCGGTTCACTCATGGGCCACTTCGGGCAGCCCATGCCGCATACAAGTTGGTTTCTACAAGACTTGGCGCACAAGACAAGGACTCCTATAAGCCCTAGGCCTACGGTGCATATATAAACCGGGGCCAGGCTAGTCAATAGACAATCTTATATTCATTAGATCAATCTCGTGGTATATACATGTACTTTGTACTACACCCCATATGAATACAATCAAAAGCAGGACGTAGGGTTTTACCTCCATCAAGAGGGCCCGAACCAGGGTAAAATCCTGTGTCCATGTTACCATCGCTCCAAGACGCCTAGCCTAGGACCCCTACTACGAGATATGTCGGATATAGAACCGACACCTCCCTCCTATGGCCCATATCTTCCCCCCCCCCCCCGGGGGGGGGGGGGTAACCCCCCCGGTACTCTGATACGTACCCGATACATTCCTAAACACTTCCGATGTCCGAATACTATCATACAATATATCAATCTTTACCTCTCGACCATTTCGAGACTCCTCTTCATGTCCGTGATCTCATCCGGGACTCTGAAAAATCTTCGGTCACCAAAACACATAACTCATATAGTACAAAATCATCATCGAACGTACCCTATATATGGGCTCGAGAACTATGTAGACATGACTGAGACACCTCTCCGGTCAATAACCAACAGCAGAGCCTGGATGCTCATATTGGTTCCCACATATCCTACGAAGATATTTATCGGTTGTACCGTAATGACAACATACATTATTCCCTTTGTCATCGGTATGTTACTTGCCCGAGATTCGCTCGTCGGTATCTTCATACCTAGTTCAATCTCATTACCGGCAAGTCTCTTTACTCGTTCCGTAATGCATCTTCCCGTAACTAACTCATTAGTCACATTGCTTGCAAGGCTTATTATTATGTGCATTACCGAGAGGGCCCAGAGATACCTCTTTGATACCCGGAGTGACAAATCCTAATCTCGATCTATGCCAACCCAACAAACACCTTCGGAGATACCTGTAGAGCATCTTTATAATCACACAGTTACATTGTGACATTTGATAGCAGACAATGTATTCCTTCGGTATTTGGGAGTTGCATGATCTCATAGTCAAAGGAATATTTGTAAGTCATGAAGAAAGCAATAGCAATAAAACTTAATGATCATTATGCTAAGCGAACAGATGGGTCCTATCCATCACATCATTCTCCTAATGATGTGATCTCGTTCATCAAATGACAACACATGTCTATGGTTAGGAAACTTAACCATCTTTGATTAACGAGCTAGTCTAGTAGAGGCTTACTAGGGACATTGTGTTTTGTCTATGTATCCACACATGTATCAAGTTTTCGGTTAATACAATTCTAGCATGAATAATAGAAATTTATCATGATATAAGGAAATATAAATAACAACTTTATTATTGCATCTAGGGCATATTTCCTTCAGTCTCCCACTTGCACTGGAGTCAATAATCTAGTTCACATCGCCATGTGATTAACACCAATAGTTCACATCTTTATGTGATTAACACCCATAGTTCACATCGCCATGTGACCAACACCCAAAGGGTTTACTAGAGTCAATAATCTAGTTCACATCGCTATGTGATTAACACCCAAAGAGTACTAAGGTGTGATCATATTTTGCTTGTGAGAGTAGTTTAGTCAACGGGTCTGCCACATTCAAATCAGTATGTATCTTGCAAATTTCTATGTCTACAATGCTTTGCATGGAGCTACTCTAGCTAATTGCTCCCACTTTCATATGTACCCAGATTGAGACTCAGAATCATCTCGATCGGTGTAAAAGCTTGCATCGACGTAACTCTTTATGACGAACTCTTTATCACCTCCATAACCGAGAAATATTTCCTTAGTCCTCTAAGGATAATTTTGACCGCTGTACAGTGATCTACTCTTGGATCACTGTTGTACCCCCTTGCCAAACTCATGGCAAAGTACACAATAGGTCGTATAGAACCTATGGCTGAGGCATAGGGAATGACTTTCATTCTCTCTCCATCTTCTACCGTGGTCGGGCATTGAGTCTTACTCAACTTCACACCTTGTAATACAGGCAAGAACCCTTTCTTTGACTGATCCATTTTGAACTTCTTCAAAACTTTATCAAGGTATGTGCTTTGTGAAAGTCCAATTAAGCATCTTAATCTATCTCTATATATCTTGATGCCTAATATATAAGCAGCTACACTGAGGTCTTTAAAAAAACTCCTTTCAAACACTCATTTATGCTTTCTAGAAAATTCTACATCATTTTTGATCAACAATATGTCATTCACATATACTTATCAGAAAAGGATGTAGTGCTCCCACTCACTTTCTTGTAAATATAGGCTTCACCACAAATCTATATAAAACTATATGCTTTGGTCAATTCATCAAAGCGTATATTCCAACTCCGAGATACTTGCGCCAGTCCATAGATGGATCGCTGGAGCTTGCACATTTTGTTAGCGCCTTTAGGATTGACAAAACCTTCTGGTTGCATCATATACAAGTCTTATATAATAAATCCATTAAGGAATGCAGTTTTGATATCCATTTGCCAGATTTCATAAAATGCGGCAATTGCTCACATGATTCGGACAGACTTCAACATCAATACAAGTGAGAAAATCTCATCGTAGTCAACACCTTGAACTTGTCGAAAACCTTTTGCGACAATTCAAGCTTTGAAGACAGTAACACTACCATTAGCGTCTGCCTTCCTCTTGAAGATCCATTTATTCTCAATGGCTTGCCGATCATCGGGCAAGTCCACCAAAGTCCACACTTTGTTCTTATATATGGATCCTATCTCAAATTTCATGGCATCAAGCCATTTATCGGAATCTGGCCTCATCATCGCTTCCTCATAGTTCGTAGTTTCGTCATGGTCTAGTAACATGACTTCCAGGACAGGATTACCGTACCACTCTGGTGCGGAACGTGCTCTGGTTGACCTACGAGATTCAGTAGTAACTTGATCTGAAGTTTCATGATCATCATCATTAGCTTCCTCTCTAGTTGGTGTAGGCATCACGGGAACGGATTTTACTGATGTGCTACTTTCCCATTCGATAGAAGGTACAATTACCTCATCAAGTTCTACTTTTCTCCCACTCACTTCTTTCGACAGAAACTCCTTCTCTAGAAAGGTTACATTCTCGGCAACAAAGGTCTTGCCTTCGGATCTGTGGTATAAGGTGTACCTAATTGTTTCCTTAGGGTATCCCATGAAGATGCACCTCTCCAATTTGGGTTCGAGCTTATCAGGATGAAGCTTTTTCTCATAAGCATCGCAACCCCAAACTTTAAGAAATGACAGATTAGGTTTCTTGCCAAACCACCGTTCATACGGTGTCGTCTCAATGGATTTAGATGGTGCCCTTAACGTGAATGCAGCTGTCTCTAATGCATAACCCCAAAATGATAGTGGTAAATCGTTAAGAGACATCATAGATCGCACCATATCTAATAAAGTAGTTACGATGTTCGGACACATCATTACGCTGTGTTGTTCCAAGTGGCGTGAGTTGTGAAACTATTCCATATTGTTTTAAATGTAGGCCAAACTCGTAACTCAAATATTCGCCTCCGCAATCAGATCGTAGAAACTTTATTTTCTTGTTACAATGATCTCCACTTCACTCTGAAATTCTTTGAACTTTTCAAATGTTTCAGACTTGTGTTTCCTCAAGTAGATATACCTATATCTCCTCAAATCATCTCTGAAGGTCAGAAAATAACGATCCCCGCCACGAGCTTCAACACTCATCGGACCGCATACATCGGTATGTATTATTTCCAATAAGTCATTAGCTCGCTCGATTGTTCCAGAGAACTGAGTTTTAGTCATCTTGCCTATGAGGCATGGTTCGCAAGTATCAAATGATTCATAATCAAGTGATTCCAAAAGTCCATCTGCATGGAGTTTCTTCATGTGTTGTACACGACCTAAACGGCAGTGCCACAAATATGTTGCACTATCATTATCAACTTTGCATCTTTTGGCATCAATATTATGAACATGTGTATCACTACAATCGAGATTCAATAAACCATTTTTATTGAGTGTATGACCATAGAAGGTTTTATTCATGTAAACAGAACAACAATTATTCCTTGAATTAAATGAATAATCGTATTGCAACAAACATGATCCAATCATATTCATGCTCAACGCAAACACTAAATAACATTTATTTTAGGTTCAACACTAATCTCGAAGGTAAAGGGAGTGTGCGATGATGATCTTATCAGTCTTGGAATCACTTTCAACACACATCGTCACCTCGCCCTCAACTAGTCTCTGTTCATTTTGTAACTCCTGTTTAGAATTACTAATCTTAGCAACTGAACCGGTATCAAATACCCAAGGGCTACTATGAACACTAGTAAATTACACATCAATAACATGTATATCATATATACCTTTGTTCACTTTGCCATCCTTCTTATCTGCCAAGTATTTGGGGCAATTCCACTTCCAGTGACCATTTTCTTTGCAGTAGAAACACTCAGTTTCAATCTTGGGTCTAGCTTTGGACTACTTCATGGGAGTGGCAACTTGCTTGCCATTCTTCTTGAAGTTCCCTTTCTTTCCCTTGCCTTTTTACTTGAAACTAGTGGTCTTGTAAACCATCAACACTTGATGTTTTTTCTTGATTTCTACCTTCGCCAATTCCAGCATCGCGAAGAGCTTGGGAATCTTTTTTTATCATCCCTTGCATATTATAGTTCATCATGAAGTTCTAGTAACTTGGTGATAGTGACTAGAGAACTTTGTCAATCACTATCTTATCTAGAAGATTAACTCCCACTTTATTCAAGCGATTGTAGTACCCAGACATTCTGAGCACATGCTCACTAGCTCAGCTATTCTCCTCCATCATGTAGGCAAAGTACTTGTCAGAGGTCTCATACCTCTTAAGACGGGCATGAGTCTGAAATATCATTTTTCAGCTTTTGGAACATCTCATATGCTCCATGGCGTTAAAACCATTTTTGAAGTACCGGTTCTAAGCCGTAAAGCATGGTTCACTAAATATCAAGTAGTCGTCATACCGAGCTTGTCAAACATCCATAACGTCTGCATCTGCTCCTGCAATAGGTCTGTCACTTAGCGGTGCATCAAGGACATAATTCTTCTGTGCAGCAATGATGATAATCCTCATATCATGGACCCAGTCCGCATCATTGATACTATTATCTTTTAACTTATTTTTCTCTAGGAACATATCAAAAATAAAATAGGAGAGCTATACGCGAGCTATTGATCTACAAGATAGATATGCAAATACTATTAGGACTAAGTTTATAATAAATTAAGTTCAATTAATCATATTACTTAAGAACTCTCACTTAGATAGACATCCCTTGAGTCATCTAAATGATCACGTGATCTGTATCGACGAAACCATGTCCGGTCATCACGTGAGATGGAGTAGTTTTTAATGGTGAACATCTCTATGTTGATCATATCTACTATATGATTCACGTTCGACCTTTCGGTCTTCAGTGTTTCGAGGCCATGTATGTACATGCTAGGCTCGTCAAGTTTAACCCGAGTATTCCGCATGTGCAAAACTGTCTTGGACCCGTTGTATGCGAACGTAGAGCTTATCACACCCGATCATCACGTGGTGTCTCGGCACGACGAACTGTCGCAATGGTGCATACTCAAGAAGAACACTTATACCTTGAAATTTTTAGTGAGGGATTATCTTATAATGCTATCGCCGTACTAAGAAAAATAAGATGCATAAAAGTTAAACATCGCATGCAATCAAAATATTTACACGAAGTTAACGCGACATGTTTTTCAACAATTTTTATCCTGAGGTGAAAAGTTACCGTAGTATTTGTACATGAGTTATCAGGTCTCATGTGCTTATATAACCATGCTATTTACACAAAAGTTACCGGATACATATTTGAACAACTTTTATCTTGGGATGAAAAGTTATCGTGGTGTCTGTATGTGATGTATCAGCTTCGATGGGACTATTTGGTTGCTGCCCTGAGAGAAATTTGCCTGGCCAGAGGCTAGCCGGACAATTGCAGCACCTTGTTTGGTTGGTGCCTGAGCAATAATTGAACCTGCCTGACCTGAGCTACTCCGGCAGGTAATTAGCCGGTGCCAGGCCATCAAAATTGGAGGCCTGACTCAGGCAGAACCAGTGAATGCGTGCATGCATGTACTTTAAGTTGTTTGATATCATTTTAATATTACTCAGGCACAGGGAAGGCTTCAGGGAATAAACCAAATAGCATCTGTTCAGGCTGCCCTCGCAGGCAAAGTCGTGAGAACGTCATGTGCCTGTCAGGCGCTCATTTTTTTCAGGCAGGTTTCTCATGCCTCCAACCAAACAGCCCCGATGTGCGTATATTACAATACTATTGACATAGAAATTACTGGACATATTTTTCAATAACTTTTTCCCTGGTCAAAAAGTTACCACGGTATTTGTATGTTTTTTTTTTGAGAAAGCGGTATTTGTACGTGAGTTAGCATATTTAGCCCGACCAATTTTCACGGGCCGGCCCATGAGCATGCGTGCTCACATGTAATAGGCCCGACACGACACATGACCAAATGGGTTATGCCTGGCCCGTTGCACGCCGTGCGTAGTGCTCGTCCGCCGAGGTGAGGCCCACAAGCTAGCAGGGCATGTCATACAAATTACACACAAATTATCAAGGGTATGTTTTCAACAATAATTTATGCTAGGCGGTTGAGAAGGAGAAATGACAAAGAACATGACACGCATATAAGGTTTGTAGGGTGAGTCTGTACACTAAGTTATATCCTATGGATTCTTCACCATCTCCTGCACCCTAAAGGATGAGAGACAAAAGTGAAAAAAACAAGAAGACAAGGACACGAGAAAAAATTGTCAAAAGGAAAAGGGATAAAAAAGGGAGTGCTCAAATAACAGAATTTCCTCTTGATTGCACAACCAGCAGCCTCGGTTAGCTGGTTAATGGCCCATGCTAGTTTCCTGGCTTATGTCTAAGGTCGTGGGTACTCCGGATTTCTCGGGCGGGCGGTTCGTAGAGAATGAAGTTTCCTTTTTCTTTGTGCTCCACTGCAATCGTGAGATGCCGATCCGATGGATTCCAGGTCGTTCGGATCTGATGACATAATCAGAATGTTTGGAGATTACAAACTTCGTTTAATGATCTATCTTATTTTTTTTTACAGAGGAAGTACTTAATTGACGGGCGTGAACTTTTGCCTAACGCTAACCGGTTTCTTAACAGATAAAACTCTTAACAGTAAGCACTTCACATGAACTCTGGTGCAGAATTGATACATGACCTCTGGCCTTTGATTTTTTTTGTAAGCATACACTGTTAGCGAAATGCATAACTGATTAGTTTTGTAGACAGATGGGTCATGAGACAGGCGAGCATATCAGTAAAGAAGATTCTGGAAAGTTCCACAATGCCATAGCATCAACATATATGCATGTCAACAAAGCAAATAGGCCAAGCGAACATGTTTTCAAATTCATGAACATGTTTTGAATCATAAAGATTTTTTAAATATACAAACATTTTTTGCAAATTTGTGAGAATTTTCTGAATATGTGAACCATTTTTTGGATTCGTTAACAATTTTTGAACTCATGAATATTTGTTACATATCCATGAAAATCTTAAACCATGAACATTTTTTGACTTCCCGAACATTTCGTTGAAGTCATGAACATTTTTTTTAATTCATGATTTTTTCAATATTCAAAACTTTTTTGAAATTTTCAATTTTTTTTATATCCCATATTATTGAAAAATGAAAAAAAACAAGGCAAAAACCAGGCGGCGTCCCTGACTGCAAATGGCCCGCTCCGAAAAATAAATTAAAAAGGAAAAAGGAAAAGGGAAAAAATGAAAATAGGGGAAAGTAGAACGGGCCACACGGTTTGGGCTATGTCCGGACGGGGCAGCACAGGCACAGGTCACTAACCAGCGAATCGGGCGCCAAATTAGATCCCCGAGGATGAGAACAGGAGGGGGTGTAGAGACCTCCTATTGGCGCAAAAAACAATTCTCAAATCCGTGAACAATTTTTCAATCCATTAACTTGTTTTAAAAATTTGCGTAATTTACAAATTCGTGAACATATGTTTTTTGAACATTGTTCCGGAATCGGTGAACATTTTTCAAATTTGGGGAAAATTTTAATAATTCACGATCATTTTTAATTTTGAATCATGAACATTTTTTGTTCTCAATAAAATTCAAATAATGATCACTTCCTAAACACGTGAAAATTTTATGTGTTCACTAGCATTATTTTATGAAATTGTGTACATTTTTAATACAAGAGCATTTATTTTACAAATTCATGAACATTTTTTTCAGAACTCATGAACAAACAAACCCGGCGGCTGTTCAGCGCATTAAAGGCTATTTCGTACAGAGCTTACACCAGGTTTATAGCAGGCCGGCCCAATTTCTAAAATCTTTTCTTTTTCAAATGCCTGAACTTTTATCAAATTGCATAAATGTTTTCTCAAAATTAATAGAAAATTATTTTTCTGACTTATTTTTTAAAAATTGATGATATTTTTTTAAAAAAATCTATGAAAATTTTCAATTTGGTGAGTTTTTTCAATATTGAATAACCAATTTTAAAAATCTTGATTTTCTTATAAAATCCTAACATTTTTCTAATTCGAGAATTTTTTTTAAAATCGTTGGACTTTTTAAAAATCCTTGATTCTTTTTGAAAAAACTGTGAACTTTTTACTCGAAGTCGTGAACTTTTACTCATTGATAAGTGTTCTAGAATTTAAGATTTCTGTGAATTTTTTGTTTTTTTAAATAGCTTCTTTTTCAAAAGTCAATGGTTGACCAGACAACTAGTCAACCGTGGATGGAGACGAACCAGGTTCGCCCTGGGAGAGCAACCGGTCTTACGCCTGATAGGTTGGCGTATTTTCTTTGGACGTGGGCGCCAGTTCCCCTATGTCTTGCAAGATGGAGGGTGCGCTCGCCTGTAGATTCTCATAGATGGGACCGACCCAACAACACGAGGATCCTTCACACACAGTTCTTTCGTTTTCAGTGTTTCATCTTTTTCTTCTTTTGCTTTTTATTTTTTCCTTTGTGTTATATTTCAAAATATTATGCGTGTGTGTGTTTATTCCAAAATCAATATTTTACTTCTATTACTAAAAGCTTTATTGCGCATTTAGAAAATATTCCTGAAGTGTAAAAATATGTTTGTGCCATTTTCAAACTTGTTCATACCATTCAAATAAAATTGTGACGTTGTAAAATGTTCAATCATTTCAAAAATAAGTTCAAGAGTTTCTTGAAAAAGTGTGTAAAATTTTAAAAATTACGGCAGTTTTATAAATGTATTGGAGCATTTATTGACTCTAGAAATGTTCATGTGTTTCAAAATATATATTCATGTAATTTTGAAATATGTTTATACAATGTAAAAAATGTGTGTATGTTTGTCAGAAAAGATTTATAACATTCAAAAAGATGTTCACCTTTTAAAAACAGTTCTAAAACTTAACATATGTTTTGCATCTTTAAAAATAATGCTCAATGTGTGTTAAGAAAATCATCATGTACTCCCTCCGTCCGGAAATATACTTGTCATCAAAATGGATAAAAGGGGATGTATCTGGACGTATTTTAGTTCTAGATACATCTCTTTTTATCCATTTTGATGACAAGTATTTTCGGACGAAGGGAGTAGTTCACAAAATGTTGAATGTGCATTTGGAAAAGGGTTTAGGGTTAGTGTAATTCGAAAGAATGTTAAAAAAGAACTTCAAAAACCTAAAGAACAAACAAAACCCGATAAAAACATACAAATAAAGAGAAGAAGATAAAACAGCATGGAAGCTTCTGAAACCAGTCTGAGCCGGTCTATAAAAGCTTCCCAAAGCCACTCCAGCCTCCAGGAAACTGTAATATTGGGCCGACCCGTTAGCAGAGCGCCAGAGGCGAGACGTGGGTACGTTTCGCATTGAGCGAGACATAGCCCTCGTGTTGTAACGAGAGTGCATTATGGGTCTCACATAGCATACTCCTGTCCTGCCAAGTTTTGCCTAGCCTATTCTGCCCATTAAACGTGGGGCAACTATTAAATGGGTGCCCCCACTTGCCGTGCGAGTGGAAGCTTTGCAGCAAGGCATGTGGATAGTGCGACTATGACATGCTGAGCGCGTAGCGTGCCTGAGTAACATGGGAACAAGATGTTTCCTCCTTCTTTTTTGTTCTCACACGTGGGCACAAGTGAGCTTCACCCTGTGGGAGCATGATTTTCTTAACCCATGTTAGTTCACTTGTGAGCATAGATTAGTACAGTTCGGGAGTGCATTTTGGTTTACTTGAGGAGCACAATTTTTGTCCAAAAAAAGTTCATCAAAACTTATCAATATTGGGTCTAGTTTTGATGATCTCAATGCAAGAATGCAATGGTGAAAATGATTTTATTTTGGAGGCATGATGCACGAGATATTTCATTTAGAAAAAAGGATATAAGAAAAAAAATCAAAAATCATCCTCACATCCCTCATGTGCGGGTGAGAAAACACCCAAAACTATCTGGTGGCGACAAGTGTTGTAGCATGCCACTTGTCACCACTAGAGAAGTTTGGGTAACATTTGCAAAGGGTATCCCTTAATAGTGATGTTGATTAAACGCTACTTAAACATGAATTTGTGCAAATGCTATATGTCACCTATTGCAAGGTGGATATAGCTCTCATCGCTGGCTATCTGAAGTAAAGGACTAGTGCAGTGGCGGGGCTACACACACATCACTGGGCGGGTCAAAAAAGGGCTAGATCAAGATATACGCCTGAAATTTGCACCAAGGGCCCAAAATTAGCACCACACTACACTGAACTCATGTTTGATTGGGCGGGCCATGGCCTGGTTTGGCCCTGCCGTCGTAGCTCCGCCACTGGACTAGTGGATGTAGAGTGTTGTCTAGAAATGCCCATGGTTTTGGAACTGCCGCCTAGTTTTGAAAAATGTTTCGGCCGGCTTTTTTTATCAACTTTTTCGACATAATTTTTCTATGTTTTCTTTATTTCCTACTATTTTTCAGTTTTATTTTATTTTTATTTAAAATACATATTGACATTTTTTCAACTACACATTGAATGTTTTTTTAATATACATTAACATTTCACATATACATTTAACATTTTCTGAATACAAGTCCCAATACATGTTTGAACATAAGCCCAGTGCATGTTGAACATGTTTTTAGTATATGGGGAACATTTGTTAAATATATGGTGAACATTATTTGTATGTCAAGAATATATTTTTATAAAATTTCGTGAACAAAATTAGACATTTCAGGGACATTTTTTATAATTGTCATGAGTAATTTTTTTAAAGTGTGAAAAAATGTCATGACATATTTTTGAATGATACTTTTAAAGGTCATGAGAAACTATTGAAACAATATACACGATAAATATTTGTTCAGTACATCATGGACATTTTTAATACATGATGAATGTTTTTAATACAAGATAAATTTTACGAATACACCTTGAAACAATTTCTAATTACACGTTGAACATTTTTTTACACACAACAAACATTTTTAATACGCGATTTACATTTATTGACTATGATGAAAATTTTGAAATATACAATGAACAATTTTTAAAAGATTGAGTGCATTTTTAATACATAATGAATATTTATAACACATGATAAACTTTAAAAAAATACAAAATGTATATTTTAATACATGATAAACTTTTGAGACACACAATGCCTAGTTTTAATACAAGGTGAACTTTCTAAAATACTCAATAAACTATTTCAGTGCACAATAAACATTTTGTAAATTATTCAGTAAACTGTTTTCTAAATATACACCTTTTGAAATATATCATATATAAGGAAGAAACATAAGGAAAATCGTCCATAGCGTATACCAACCAGCTAAGACGGTGTAACAGGATGGCCCACTCATGCGATCGTGGGCGAGTGCCCCTTCTCACTCTCAGGAGGGGCAGTATAGTCACGTCCATGAATTTCCAAATGTTAACCTAAATACCTCTAGTGGTTACATGTGATAACAAGAATATCATCGAAATAAAATAAAATGAGATGAAAGTTTGGAGCCTTCGTCGAGAAGAAAATGATAGATATAGATTGCTAGTCAAATCAATAGTTTGGAAGATAAATTATTTTGTTTTCTATACTTAGCAATTAATGTTACTAATGATGTTAACATGAGGTAGAAGATTGTTGCAATCATGAATCTCCTCTCTCTGTATGGAGGAGGAACCCCCGATAGAATCTGTCGGATGGGTGGACATAAGTGGGCGCATGTGTAATTTGTATTTTCCAAACAACACAATTGTTTGTGTCATTTTAAGCATTTTTTGCGGGAATAAAGCTTGTATTACTCAATCAAAGTGTCATTACAATCATCTCTAAGAATCTCAAGGACCTCATGCGGCCCTGACCCCAGCCAGGTCATAGTTCTACCGCTAGTTCTGGCAAAGGATGTCGGCTTATTACTAGCTTTGTTACAAGAGTGAGGAACGTGAGTAATACAAGCATTACCACTACTAAGTGACTGTTTAATATCTTGCACCAGGTGAGCATACATGGATCGATCAAACACCTTGCTTGGAACCATGTTTACTACATTGATGGAATCCATCTCAATGATAATAGGTAAATCACACCTCTGCAAAGAAACTGAGAGACCCTCCTTACATGCACATTGTTCCGCTTCTAAAGCATCTCGACATGAATATAGTCTCCTGCAGGCTGAGTAGATAATAGCCCCAGTCTCACTTCCGAGAATTATGCCTGCACCAGCCTCGCTCAAAGAGACATAAGAACCATCCAAAACAATAAGGTGTGCATCAAGAGTGCTTCCTCGTGAGATCCACGTCCCTATTTTTTTACTGTGACGGAGAAAAAAACGAATGGAAGCAGAAAATGCGTCCCGGGATAACCCCCTCCATCAGTTAAAAGTCCTTCCCTGCCTTCCCCACGAAGGCATCCCTGCCTCCTTCCTCTCGTTCTCCTCCTCGCCGCCGCCGCCGCCACCACCACCACCTCTCCTTTCTATTCTTCTGCCGCCACCACCCCATCTTTCTTCTTCGCCTCTTTCCACACCCCTCATCTGCCATTCATTCTCTGCATCCGGGTCTCCTCGTGTAATGTCATGGCATAAATCGCAGAAACATTCCTCTGTTCTTCCTGCCCTTCGAGCCCGCACCAGAAGCAGGGGTCCTCATCGATCGATCTTGTAAGCATCTGCCTTGCAGAATCAGAATCTTGTTACATATATATTCATGTTCTTTCCTGGAATTTTCGTGGTGACTGGATAATATATGCAGTGAGGATGAAATTAGTCCCGGTTCTGTCGGCGTTAGCTGTGGTGTTGTTGGGGTTCGTCGTCAGCTTCTCTTTCCCGGCATCGATGACGCCCAATGTATGATAAGAAACATCAAAAGGTTTTCATATTGGCATATTTTCTTCAAATTAACTTGGCATCATGATTATTAGATTGGTCATGTATGTATGCAGCTTCAGTGTGGCGTACAGCCTTGGAGTAGCAGCGGACAGCGGGGCTGCAAACTCCAGCTCCAATGGCATTGACAGCAGCTTCCTGGGCAGTCTGTGGGCACCGTTATTCAGGAACAGCGGTAGCACATTAAATGCCACTTCAGGGGTACATTACATGCATACATGTAGTTCTGAACTTTCTGAAATGATGCAGTTTGAACTTTCTGAAGAAATTACACTACATGTTTGCAGATGCCTTAGATTCTCCTCACCATCGGCGACCACCCCTCCTCCTCGCACCAGATTGAGCAGCAGGCTGGGCAGAGCAGAGCGGAGCGAACGGGCCATGCCAGAACCAGCATAACACGGTAGCGGGCGGAGAGGGCGAGGCTGAGTCGCTGGACTACGACCTGGTGGAGGAGGAAATCCAGGGCTCGGGTTTCATCTACATGGTCGACTGCTCGGGTGTTGTGCCGCGGGTCAGTGCTTGGTTGCTCTTCAACGCCTTCATCTTTATTGTCTCCTACACCTTTGGCTACATGCTTGGCCAACATGACGGCCCATGCAGCAAGGTAACTACTACCATTCGTGCTTGCACTTATATTAGTTCTGAATTTCATTCGTGCTTGTGCTTGTATTAATTCTGAATTATTTTAGTCCAGTTTGAGGCCGACCGCAACCACGACATTGACGGCATCCATAACAATCACAACTTCCCATTTATGGTATTGACGGCACAACATTAGCACAGATTAGCACAGAAGCTGGCAAGATTAGCACAGACATGAAGAAAAGAAAGACATCCTCAGATAATTGTATTGCGAGGATCATCCATTTATGGTATTGACGGCACAACATGTATGCCTTCACAGCTTCAAATCTGGTTTAACCTGTCAAGCGTGGGTCCAACCATGGTGTTGCAAGCTCGGCAGCGACCCCTAGGTGAACTGCAGCGACGTCACGAATTCAGACCGCAAGGCGGCCCACGCGTCGCGCGCCGCCGCCTCGCTCTCTCCGGCGCCACCGACGCGCCCCATCACGCCTCCCCTCCCACCCACACGGCCGCGGGAGAGGGGCCCTCCTGCTCCCCGACCGCCGATGACCCCGTCCTCCTCAGCGTCAACGACAACCGCGTGCCCCTCGAGGGTGTCATCCAGGTCGAGAGGCTCAGCCAGGCCGACGCCCAGTCCAAGCTCGTCTCCTACGCGTAATCCCCTCAACCCCCGATGTGTCATTCCTCATTTGTATATATGTTTGTTTTTGATTCACACATTCGGTTCGTCCGTCGATCCCTTGCGTTCACAGGAAGACAGGGCTTCTGGCAGGAGGGGATCTGCTTTTCCTCCTGATCTTCTTCGTAATTGGGAGGTTGAGCCATGGCCTACCCGTGCTTCTAAGTAAGAAAATAAGGATGCACTGATTCTCTATAAGCTTGTCAAACATTCTCTATAAGCTTGTCAAACGACTTGTGGAAGACGATGCAAATGGATGAAAATAGTAACTCGGAAAGTTGAGCCAAATAATTTAAACCAGTGAGGTATTATGTTCATGTATTTTCAATGGAATCCTTTAAAAGATATTATTACCAGTATGTGGACTTGCATTTGTTTTTAACTGTCCAGCTCCTAACCATTGTTGCTTTGTAGTGGCCGTTGATGAGAACAACTTTTAGTCAGATTTCCTATCGCACACTGAATTAGTACAATGTATGCGTTTACACCTCATCTCAACTATGTGATACCGCAAAAGTTGAGCGTTGTGATAATTCACCATTCAGATACTTCACTGGAGAAATGTATAGACAATTCACTTAGGAGTGTACAATTGCAGTAGTAATGACAAGAAGCGACAGTGGGTCTACAACACTATGTTTCATGTGATGTGAATGGGTATATATCTTACTTGCAAATATGCTCCCTTCTTTGTACCCTATACATTAGATATTTTGTTTTTTGAATTTTTGGGCCATGCTAATTATTTGAGTAATTAGGGTCATCCTGATTATTTCCAATTTTAGGTCATTCTAAATTATTTGGAATAGTTTGCCAGCATTGCTGGAGATAAATCCAATAGAAAAAAGTGTATATAGCCCCCACAAGCAATATTTCTGGAACCATGTTATTACCACATATTTTAACAAAAATGAACATGATTAATTCAAATCCTTATTAAGATACGGATAGATACAAATGGTATGATTTCGTAGTACTTAATGAATTAATAAAAATAATGTTTTAGACAATTCCTTTGAACTTTTCTTCAAAAGGATGAATTTGATTACCATATTCAGAAGATAGCTAAATGATTCAGTTAGTAACTCTAGATGTAGCATGTTTTGTAATAACGGGGAGATGTTTGTTTGTGATCAATGCTGCGGCTAATTGTTGCAGGATTCTTTGTCTTCTTGGAGCGTCCCGATGCAGGCTTAGTCCACGTGAGGAGCTCGCTCGCTGTGGATCTTACCCTGGTGCCAATGCCATGGACAAGGTGCCCTCTCCACCTCTTCTCTGTGTGTTCAATTTGAAGCTGGTGCTCTGTTTGTAAAGCTCAGGGCGGGGGCAGGAGGTCATGGTGAACCCAACGCCCATAGGCGGAGGCAACAGGAGTTGGTGGAGTGGCGGATGCGGCCGGTGTCGGCAGTTGAGGGAGGCTCGCCGGCCGGAGTGACATGAGTAGTCCGATAATCGGGTCGCAAGAGGCTGCTCTCCTTTGCTGAGGTTGATCTGCCTCTTTCCATCGTTTCCTTTTGTGTCATTATATTGTTGCTTGTCACCTGTGTGTTTCTTTGTAGTCCATATCATGTGATTCACAGTCTGCTCTAAAATTTTGTTTGTGTTGGACAGGTCGGCTACTAATTCCAATTTGTGCGCGGTTGCGTGTGTAAAGTGGCTGCCTTGTGCAGTTGAGGTGCGCATCGATTTCTTTTTCATCAAGCTTTACTAGCTTCAGTTTAGTTTCATTTTCGCATTACTTCTTTTCTGTATGGGTTGGAGTGGGAGCTATGATATTATCTTTTGAGTTATGACTATCTGCTGGGCATTGTCGTCGCCGGCTGCGGCCGCCTTTTCTTTTATGTGTTTTGAGCTTGTTGAGCTGTGCCCTCAGCAGAACCTTTGTACTATTGTTGCGTTTCTTGTGTGTGTGTGCTGAACTAGTCCGTGTATGTGTGCTCTTGACGGTTTGCTTTATTTATAAAACGGGGCGAAAGCCTTTTTTGATAATGGGTACTAAGCAAACAATTATATTTTTAGGAACAAAACAGAAAAAGGAAAGGAGTCAATAAAGACCTGACCAACAGGAAAGCACATGTGGTGAGATGCACTGATTCCTTTTCTTTCTGAAGTACTTGTTGAACAATTTACACTTATACATCTCGGTGTAAGAATGTGCATGTACGTGTTATTCACTTATTTGGTTTATGTCAAGCTATGTGTCAGCCTTCTCCTTACTTCCGCTTCTTCCAGAAGCATAATTTTTGCTTGCATATTGTATAATTACCAAATGCATAATTTTTGCTTGCACATTGTATAATTACCAAATGCATAATTTTTGCTTGCAGGCTAAATTCTGTTATATGGTATGTGATATTCAAAATCAAGACACTGTATATTAAAGAGGTTTCAAAGGAAATAGAGTGAATTGGCCAACTTTTTCTATACATACGCTGATAGCCATCCAGCATGATTGAGTAAGTTTTTTGATAGTTTTCTCAAACACTTGTTTGCAATTATTTTTGATGTATACTCATGGTAGCCGTCCTTCCATTTAGAATTTCTACATATACTCTCCAATTAGGGATATGAATCGTTCGATACTTATGGTAAAAACAAGAGTTGTTTTATATGAATCACTGTAAATAGTAATTTAGTAGTTTTCAATGCTTATGTAATCTCATTCATGAAAATGTCGATTGTAATCGATACATACCATTTCGATGCAGCTGAATGTTAGCTTCAAATAACTCCATCATGCGAGCAGGTTTATCCCTGGTCTAAATACATCATTTCGTTTACTGATTTTAGGTCTGCTATGGGTGTTGGAGGAAATAGACTTTGGTCCATCAGAGTCTACTTGGAAGCTGACAATACATGCTATGCCTCTTTGATAATAAAGCAGGAATCATGGTGGTCGGATACAATGCAATACTTTGATGGCTGGCCGAATCCATCCATCCCATGAGTGCAAAGTATACTTCTATAATTTCCTACAACATACTCCCTCCGTTCTTAAATGTAAGTCTGTAACACCCACGATGCGGCTATATCTCTCATGTGTCGGAGTACGACTTAGATGCATAACCGCATTGTAGGCATGTCGCAAGAGGGGTAATCTTTACACATCCCGTGTACTGAATATGAAAGGGATAAAGAGTTGGCTTACAATCGCCCCTTCACACAATACATAAATATAGCATTACATCATCCAGAATACAAACAAGGTCTGACTACGGAACCAAATAAAGGAAGACAACACCTAATGCAATAGATCCCTGATCGCCCCGACTGGGCTCCACTACTGATCGACTGGAAACGAAACAACACAACGGACACGATCTTCATCGAGCTCCTCCTTGAGCTCGGTTGCGTCACCTGCACGGTATCGTCGGCACCTGCAACTGGTTTTGAAAGTAATCTGTGAGTCACGGGGACTCAGCAATCTCATACCCTCACGATCAAGACTACTTAAGCTTATGGGTAGGAGAAAGGTAGTGAGGTGGAGCTGCAGCAAGCACTAACATATATGGTGGCTAACTTATGCAAAAGAGACCGAGAAGAGAAGCAAAGCACGGTCGTGAACTAGAAGTGATCAAGAAGTGATCCTGAAACTACTTACGTTCAAGCATAACTCCAACACCGTGTTCACTTCCCGGACCCCGCCGAGAAGAGACCATCACGGCTACACACGCGGTTGATGCATTTTAATTAAGTTAAGTGCCAAATTTTCTACAACCGGACATTAACAAATTCCCATCTACCCATAACACTACTAGGAAAAGGGCTATAGATGGAATTGACACTAGTGGCGCACCAGACATGTGGTGCGCCATTACTATATACTAATGGCGCACCATCTGTTGGTGTGCCATTAGTGTGGAAGACACTAATGGCACACCAGGCACACGGTGCGCCACTAGTAACAAAATGTTTTTTTTTCATTTTTTCAAACTACTAATGGCGCACCAGCCATAGAGTACGCCACTACTGTATTTTTTTTACTTTTTTGCAAAACTACTAATGGCGCACCGTTGCATAGTGCGTCATTACTAGTTTAAACTAGTAATGGGCACTTTTTTTTACTTTTTGATATCATGAATATTTTTAAATTTCATGGGCAATTTTTGAATTCATGAATATTTTTTCAAATTTGATGATATTTTTTCATATTCCATATGAAAAAATATTGAATATTCATGAGGACACTCGATCTCGATCCCCCTCCCTCTCGATAGCTATCCCCCTCGCCAGATCCCCCTCGCCGTCGAGCACCCCCCCCTCGCCGCCGATGACCCCCCGCACCCTCCCCCGCTCCACCGCCGCCGCCGACCCCCGCACCACCTCACAAATGAATGCAACTAAAAATCCAAAAAAACAAATTTGTTTATATTTTCAAATAACAAATTTGATGATATTTTCAAATAATAAATTTGATGATATTTTTTCGATTCATAAATATTTTCAAATAACAAATTTGATGATATTTTTAAAAAATTATTACTGTTTTTATAAAAATTTATTACTGTTTCATATTCATATTAATTTTCATATTCATATTCATATTAATTTTCTATTAAATTATTAGATGCAACAAAATAATTAAAAAAAAATCTTACTTATGGTGCACGGCTGGCTGGTGCGCCATTGCTATCTAAAAAAAGAATACTAATGGCGCACCGTCTCGGGGGTGCGCCATTGCTATAAAAAAACATACTAATGGCGCACCGCCAGGGGGTGCGCCATTAGTAATCTCCCCCCCCTAGTCGCCCGATCCCTTCATCCCTCCCGCTCGCCAGATTCACTCCCCCCTCGCCAGATTCATTCCCCCCTAGTCGCCCGATGACCCCCGCGCCCCGCCTCGCCGTCTCGGTCCTCGCCGCCGACGGCTTGCCCGCTCCTTCCCTCCACCCCGAGCGCCGCCGCCGCGCGTCACCGCGGCCACCGACCGCCCCGTCCTCCGTCATCGTGCCTAGGAGCTGCACGAGGAGCAACACCATCATCACCTTCATCGCCTACGTCCACGGATTGGAGCCAGGTCATCAAGGATCGAGCGCATCGACCTCTTCTTCCTCATCACCGACCACTGCTTCTCGGCGTCGATCCGCGCTGCCCCGACCACCCTCGGCCTCGCCATCTCCTTCCCCAGCTCCGCGGTGAGCGTCTCCATCGATTCCCCTGTTTTTCTCCTTGTTTAGTCACCGTTTGTGCATGCGGGCTCGTGCTCACCGCGCCGGCCGCCCCTCGCTGTAGATTATTTGATGTCCTTACCTGAAACTGAATATAAAGTCAGTTTAAAAGTCAGTCTCCTGATCTGAATATAAACTTTATCTGAAACTGAAATTGAAACAGATGCAGTCGTAAAAATTCAGTTAAAAATTCAATTTTAGAGCTTGGCTCCTGATGTAAATATAAAGTGTACGGCAAGCTTATATTGCAAGAAAGTTTAAAATTCAATCTAAAACTCAATGTAAAATTCAGTTAAAGTGATCTGAATATAAAAACTCTTGGAGTAAAAATTCAGTCTAAAAGTCAGTTAAAGTTTCAGTTTTAGAGTAATTTTCAGTTTGTAAAACTGAGAAGTGTATTTTTTTATTTTGAAACTTAGTGTAACTATTTTCAATTTTGATGGAAAATCAGTCTAAAAGTCAGGAGGGGGATCTCTGTAGATTGCATATACAGATTTCTTGAACAGTGCTATTAATTACAAATAGAGCAATGTTGAAAATGAAACAAAAGGAATTGGAAAACCAGAAAGATAGGCATTCTGTTGTAAGTAAGCTAAGATAAAAAAGTGTTTACTTTAAGTAATTATTTACAGCAAGCATTGTGTAGGAAAATGTCATGCAAGCTGTAACTTGAACTTGAAGAACTCCTTAGATAGTTTTTTAGTCTCCTTATACAAAGCAAGCTGAAGTTTGAAACCTATTTCTCCTAAGCAGACACTGAAAAATTGCAGATAAGTAGACACTAAAAATTGCAGCCATGTCAAAGTGTCATTTCATTTGGGAGCGTAACGAAAATTGTATGTGCTGTCATAGGTGTTGTGCTGTCAAAAACTGTATGTGCAATCTCCAGAACAATTATGCTTATGTGAAAACTGTATGTGCAATCTCCAAATGTATCATCATAATGTAGGTGCTGTGTTGTGTGATTCTTCATGCTGAGAACTTCAGCTTTTTCAACTTGCTGGACTATATGTTCATTGGTACTACTTGTGATGCTGCCGCTGTACTACTTGGGAATTTTGTCAACTTGTGATGCTGCTGCTGTACCCCGAGAGGCCCTTGAGTTTGCCGGAATGTCAGTTAACTTCCGTTCCGGCAAATTTGGGTACTCCATATGTCCTATTTTCAGCAAAGGTCATGCTGAAATTTTCCGTGAATTTTAGCATGACTTTGCTAAAAATAGGACATATGGGGTACTTGCGACTAATTCATGGGCCGGGGTATCTTAGTACTTAGTTAAGTAGGATCAACTGCCCCGCCATTCTTGCTGCATTAAACCATAGGTGGCAATAGAGCCAAGTGATTAGGCCCAACTTAGAATTCTCGTTAGCATCGATAAACCCTAGATGATAAACCCAACATAGGTGGCAATAGAGCCAAGTGATTAGTGCCAAGTGATTAGGCCCAACCTAGGGTGCCTTGGCATCGATAAACCCTAAATGATGAAAACTTAACTTGGCTTCTATAGGGTGCCTCGGTGTCGATGAGAACCTAAATGATGTACGCTTAGGCTTTTAGGGTGCCTCGGCGTCGACAAAACCTAAATGATGAAAGCTTAGGCTTTTAGGGTGCCTCGACGTCGACAAACCCTAAATGATAAAACCTTGGCTTTTAGGGTGCCTCGGTGTCGATAAGAACCTAAATGATGAAAGCTTAGGCTTTTAGGATGCCTCAGCGTCGACAAACCCTAAATGATAAAAGCTTAGCTTTTAGGATGCCTCGGTGTCGACAAACCCTAAATGATGTAGTTTTGAATTATGAACGTAGGATATGTCGTCATCATCATCGGACGACGAAAGTCTCCCGAGGGAGTGCGACTGGTGCCACGACGATCGAGGTCTGTGCGACATGTCTCACCTGGACGATGATCGGCGCTTCAGCATTAAGCTCGAGGAGACCTTCGAAGTTGAAACGGTACACAACGACGACAAGTGTTATTTTCATAATTAAGCATGACTTCAACTATTTCAACGTGTAATTTTCATCTTTTACAATTCGAGTATAGCTTATCCCATGCCGTGCAAGACGCTATGTCTTGGAGAGGATGGATTTTGAAGACCATGAAATTTCTGAAACAAAGAAAATTCACCTAAGGACTCATCACGATGTGGACTTTGAAGTAAATCTATATAATTCTGAGAGCGTAACCCATTTTGGTTGCAAAAATTGGGAAGCATTTTGCAAGATGTATGGTTTTGATGAGGGTATGCTTATCACCATGGATCTTGGTAATCCTGACATCAACCAAGACAATATGGACATTTGGGTCCTTGTTGATACGCCTCCTGTTCTACCGCTATGTGAGTTTCACAAACATAGTTATTAGCTAATTTATATTGTTTATTTCAAAATAGTTGACAGCTTATTTCCATTGACAGCTTATTTTTATTGTTCAAAGAATGTGCGGGAGATGGTAGACAAAACCCACTACACCGATGGCTCTGAATTAACAACTTACAAGGAGAAAAATCATCTGGTCGGATTTTGTACTGACATTGAGAATTACAATATCCACAATCAAACTCCTCAACATTATGGTAAATACGTGCCACTAGTGCATGTGTTCAACTACGGTAACTACCATGAAGATACCCTGGTAAGATTTTTACTATTACAACATCCGTGCATCTTTTGCATACTTCTAAAACTAGTACATCATTGCTAACTATGAAGTTATTACTATGTTTTTCAACAGATAATCCCAGAGAATTGTGTGCCTCATATGATGTATCAGAAAGGTAGTCTTAATGTTTTGAACATACAGCCAGGTCATCCTACGAATCTCAACTGTCCATACGAGATTTCTAAAAGAAGTGGAGACATGAAAAATCAAAGGATGGAAAAAAATGTATGGACAGTCGTAAGGAGCTTCTTGGAAGCAAAAGGAAGCGAAGCGCAAGAATTGGAGACAGGATGTTCTCCATTCTCCATAATGGAGAGTTAGGGTCTATATTGTTTTATGCTATTTTAGCTTAAATAGGGTATTTAGGTCCTGCCTAATACTGATGATCATGTGCTAAGAACAATTAAGTAGGGTTGGTTCGATGACTATCAAGATGATGATCGTATGACTTGTTATGAATAACGAGTAGAAGTTGTATGATGATGATTAGTAGGACTTGTTAGGATTAGTATTACTTCCGACAAACTCGATACTCGCGGTCTCAAGACTTGTAATGTTTTATCTTTGTTCGGTCTTTTGAATTCGGAGACTAATATGATGAATTGTATTCGGAGACTAATCTTCTATTGTATTCGATGAATCTGCTGTTGTTGTGTGCTACTGTCTATATTCTGTCAAATAATATATTTTGTAACCTGTGCAAAAATCATAAAAGTAAAAAAACCTAATATTCATACTAATGGCGCATCACTACAGAGTGAGCCATTAGTATGCCAAGTATACTAATGGCGCATCCATCCACAGTGCGCCATTAGTGTGCCAAAGCACATGGTTAAATATGGCCCTGGGAGGCATACTAATGGCGCATGGTGTTATATACTAATGGCGCACTAGGTGGTGCGCCATTAGTATACCAGATACTAATGGCGCACCAGTGGTGCGCCATTAGTAATAAATACTAGTGGTGTGATACTAATGGCGCACCAGTGATGCGCCATTAGTAGACAAAACTGGTGCGCCATTAGTAGGCCTTTTCCTACTAGTAACCGCGGGCACGGCTTTCGAAAGTTCAAAACCCTGCAGTGGTGTCCCAACTTAGCCCATCACAAGCTCTCACGGTCAACGAAGGATATTCCTTCTCCCAGGAAGACCCGATTAGACTCGGAATCCCGGTTACAAGACATTTCGACAATGGTAAAACAAGACCAGCAAAACCGCCCGATGCGCCGACATCCTGATAGGAGCTGCACATATCTCGTTCTCAGGGCAACACCGGATAAGCTAAGCGTACAGGAGCCAACGTAACCCAAGTTGCCAAGGGACGGCCCTGCACAGTGCTCTAGTTCAGACCAACACTTAGACAAGCACTGGTCCGGGGGGGGTTAAAATAAAGATGACCCTTGAGTCTGCAGAACCCAAGGGAAGGTGATAGGTTGTTAGTGCAAATGGTAAAACCAAAGTTGGGCCTTGCTGGAGGAGTTTTATTCAAAGCGAACTGTCAAGGGGTTCCCATTATAACCCAACCACGTACGGAACACAAAATCAAGGAACATAACACCTGTATGACGGAAACTAGGGCGACAAGAGTGGAACAAAACACCAGGCATAAGGCCGAGTCTTCCACCCTTTACCAAGTATATAGATGCATTAATTAAATAAGAGATATTGTGATATCCCAACATATTCATGTTCCAACAAGGAACAAACTCCAATCTTTACCTGCAACTAACAACGCTATAAGAGGGGCTGAGCAAAGCGGTAACATGGCCAAACAACGGTTTGCTAGGAAAGGTGGGTTAGAGGCTTGGCATGAAAATATGGGAGACATGATATAGCAAGTGGTAGGTATCGCAGCATAGGCATAGCAAAAGAACGAGCAACTAGCAAGCAAAGATAGAAGTGATTTCGAGGGTATGGTCATCTTGCCTGCAAAGTTCTCCGAGTTGACGAAAGCTTGAACCTCGTAAACATACTCAACGGTTCCTCGAGCACAAACTCGTCTCCCGGCTCTACCCAAAGCAAGAACACAAGCAAAGGGAACAACCATCAACCACGGTGCAATGCGCAAGCAACATGATGCAAAACATGGCATGATATGCGGGATGTGATATGCAATGCATATGCGAGCTTCGGAAGGAAAAGATTGAATTAGGCCTCAACTTAGCAAACCAAGTGCGCCGCTGGAAAGATGAGTTGATTTCGGTCGAAATCGATATAAAGATCACCGGAATCGGATGCACGGTTTGCAAATGGCAAGCAAAACAATAATGGCACAAAGCTGCGATCAACAGCACGAAGCCATCTAGAATGCAACAAGAAATTAAGCTACTGCACTCTAACATAACAACAAAGCACATGGCAGTGATCCACTCAAGATGCTTGACAAAAAAATAAACACTGAGCTACGGCTCAATCACACAAGAGCGGGTTCAAACAAGCATGGCAAAAGGGCAAAAGATAACAGCATCACAGACTTAGTGAAAATAACAACATGACAGGATTTAACATCAGGAAGCAATGTTTAGAGCAAGATAACAACATGCTACAGGAACATATCATGGCAAAGCAAGGCATGTCATGAAACTACTCAAAGCATATAACAAAAGTCCCTTACTGACCCTAAGCCAAAAGGGATCAGAAGATACAATGGCAACCATGTAAACATAGCAAGTTTCGTTAACAGATTCAGACTTAGCAGAAAACTGGACATGGCAAAACAGAGTTATGAAGGCATGTTTGTGAGCTCGATGCACTCACCACAAGGCATTGCATGACAAACTAAGCATACGCCCAGCAAGAAGACATGATCAAGAAGCTAACCAAAGCAAGAACAATCTCATAGCATGCATGGATCAACTACAACAACCTTGGCAAAATTGAATAACATGTAAACAATCTTCCAGAAACATTTTATAGCAAAAGTAGAGCAAGATTGAGTAATGCTAGGGTACCCCATAATTGCAAACAAAGACGTGGATGGATAGAGCATAACAATATCTCAAAATCATCCTTACTGAACATGCTCAAAAGAGGCATGGATCACTCTGTAGCAACATGAATACATGGCATAAAAATAACATCAGGGAAAAGACTTGGAAGGATTCTAAGTCCCTGAAATCAGCAACATCACGAGAACTACTTTGTCTGCATGTGCTAGTCACCATATTGATCACAAAAATACATGGCATACACCCCTGTAAAGATGGCATGGCATATAACAAAACACATGTAGAGCTCACACTCATATGCAGCACACATTAATCATGTCAAAAATGACAAATGTCCATATTCTGTTAAGAAACAGACACTAACATTACATAGCACTTTTGCAATAGCATTTAGGGCATCAAGATGTACTCAAACAAGCATGGTGCAATGGAATGAAATGAGGAGGACATCCAGACGAACAATTCGATATCTCATGCACGCAAAACAGAGCATCACAAAGAAAGTTATGGCATGATGAACATGGGCACATGAATCTGGAAACTTCGGGGACTTAGTGAAAATCTCACCCCGGAAAAAGTGGATCTCGCGGATCGGGACGGAGCGGTGCGATGTGGCCGAGACCGTTTGGATCGGGGGCTAAGGAGATCTGGGACGGAGGCGTCCCGGCGTCGAGGCCGAGGTCGACCCGGCGGCCTGGGGTCGCCGGCGCATCGGCGGGAGGCGGAGGAGGTCTGGCGGGGTCGCCGGATCTGGGCTGCGCCGGCCCAGATCGGGGAGGAGGACGGCGGGCGGCGGCGTGAGCGAGGCGGCGCGGGGATCCGGGAGCCGGCAAGGTGCGGGCATCAGGCGGCGAAGGGGCGGGCTCGCCGGAACGCTGCAGCGGCGATGGGCGAAGGCGGCGGCGGGCGGCCGGCGATGGAGGCGACGCGGTGAGGGAGACGCGGGAGCCTCGGGCGCGCGGCGGCGGGGAACGGGCCCCGCGGGCCTGACGCGGGCCGCGGCGGGCCGGAGCGGCGGCGGAAGGACGGCGGGACAGGTGGCGCGCCGTGAGTGGAGGAGGGAGGCGGCGCACCGACATGGCGGCCCCAGGTTGGCCGGAGTGAGGTGGCCGGCTGGACATGTCCGGCGAGGGTGGACGTGTCCGGCGGCGCGGTGGAGAAGGGTTAGGGTTTGTACTGCGTGAAATTTCGGAGGGAGACACATATTTATAGGTAGAGAGAGCTAGGAGAGTCCAAATGAGGTGCGGTTTTCGGCCACGCGATCGTGATCGAACGACCGAGAGGATGGAGGGGGTTTGGATGGGTTTTGCGCCACTTTGGAGGGGTGTTGGGCTGCAACACATACGAGGCCTTTACAGTTCCTCGGTTAACCGTTGGAGTATCAAACGAACTCCAAATGGCACGAAACTTGACAGGTGGTCTATCGGTGGTAAACCAAGGCGCTTGGCAAATCTTGGAGGACATAGGAGCGCTCGATTGCAAAACGGACAACGGGGAAAATGCTCGGATGCATGAGACGCACATGTATGCAAATGCGATGCATATGATGGCATGATATGAAATGCATGACATGCAAACAAATGACAAGGCAACAACAACGAATAACTGAAAGACACCTGGCGCAACGGTCTTGGGGCGTTACAAAGTCTTTGTAGAGATTTCACTATGGACAACATACGGATGTATCTAGATGCATTTTAGAGTATAGATTCACTCATTTTGCTCCGTATGTGGTCCATAGTGGAATCTCTCCAAAGACTTATATTTAGAAACGGAGGGAGTATATGGGTAGGCATTCTCACTTAACTAGCTTGTTTATTAAGAGAAACGAGTGGGTGGCCAGCTGCATACACTAGATGGCAATGTCAAGACCTATCTTATTCAGATTTATGTTGGTTTCTTGATTTCATTTATTTTTTATGGATGGATATTAAGAATTTTTTATATCATCATTTTGTGGCTGGATGCACAAGGAGCTGGAAAAAGTATTTGCAAAAATAGTGGTTGCTTATTACATGGTAAACCCAATAATTTGTATGTTGCATTTAGATGACCTTATCTTTGTTTCTGGATTGATTAGTTAAGCCACTAACATATCCTTATGTTATATATCTTTATTTTTATCTTTATCTTCTAATCTCTCCCTACTAATAAAGCACTGAGTGCTTCTGGTCGTCCGTCGTCACGGCTGTTTTGCAAAAAAGTCCTTCTACTTTTTAGTAATGCAACCCGCAATCCCTTTATAAGTGGTTCTGAGAAAACGCTTCATTTTTACAAAAAAGGCCCTGTTGTTTAGTATATTCAACCCGTAGTCCATACGTCAGGTTCAGGATCGGGTCAACGCGCGGCGGCACGAGCGGCTGGCGGCGGCTCGATGCAGAAGGCGGCGGCGGATGGAGCTTGAAGGGGACGGATCCATGCACAGAAGGCGCTTGGGAGGCGGATCCAGAGGCCGGCAGCGAGGCGGGGGTCACCGGTGACGATGAGCAAGGCCGGCGGCGAGGCTTCCCGGGCGCACCCATGGCATCAGCAGGTCCTGGGGAGAAAGAAGACATGGAGGTGAGGCCGTGAGGAAGAGAAGAAGGGAGAAAGGAGGGGTGGTGTGGCGACCTAGGTAGGAGCTCGCCGGAGCTAGGTGACGGAGGACGGGCGCGGGAGACGGAGGATGGGCGTGGGAGACAGAGGGATCCAGCGCTGCGTCTCGAAGTTCTTGCAGGTGGAGGCGGGCCTCAAGGCTGGCACTCCCGTGCCGCCTTGGCCTCGGCCTGCTCTTCGCCCGCCCCGCTCGCCCTGCTTGCCGCCTCCGACTCTTTCCACACCTCCATCGCCATTGATGTCGCCGCGCGGGAGTACACCCATTCCTGGCTAAAGTAGCTCCAAGAGGATGACAACAATGGCGGGGTAGTACAGTTGGAATCGCCGGAGAAAAGGCAATGTCATGGGAGCCAGCGGTGGTGAAGCTTTTGCTGCTTTGATGTTGCGTTCTTCAGAGAACACGGCAGTTTGTGGCGGCAACCATGGTGTGAGCCGCGACTCGTGACCAGGTCCAGGACGACGGCAGCACGAGGGCTTCGGCGAGCAGTAGCATGCAGCGCCGACGAGCAAGAGCAGTAGCAGCGGCAGCCCGTAGCAGTGGTGGGCGTCGGGGAGAAGCAGCTACTGCCCAAGTGGAAGCGGGTGCACCTGCCAGAGAATGCATCAGCGGCGCCTGGTGATGGACATGGTCTGCATCCCCATATCTCTGAACCCCTTGGCGTTCATCGGGGTAGCCAGGCATGCCTTTGATTGCTGCTTTCGACAAATCAACAACTTCCTGCCATGGTTTGATACAGGTAATCAAGTGGATGGCCGGTTTTGGGTTCAGGAGTAGCCGCAAGATTGCTATGTATTGTGAAACAAGTGTTAAGGTAATTCCAATAATAATTAGGCGTAGACATTCTGTTGATGTGATTTCAATCATAATTGCACAACCATGTTTATATTAACCAAAGAGATTAAAGAGTACCACAAAGTGATAAAACAGATCACATATATTCAAGAGAAACTTACTCCAAGATTAGACAATAGGAAAACAGGATCATCACAAATTAATTATTCTGCTAAGCATATCGAGAGGGGCAGAACATATACCTCATATGTTTATTTGAAGAGATTCCTAAGACCGTTGAATAGCAACAGAGCTTTAAGCTCACTGCCGGACCTCATGTCCCTCAACCTCCTACGCAATATCTGCAAGAAATCAACGGAACGATGTGAGACGCCAAGCATGACGTACAGAGAATTGTAGGCGAGGCCATACTGCACATCCGCAAATGCGCACTGGTCATTTTGAAACCAACGCCAGAATGGAGACTAAACAAATCATACCAGGAGATACTAGACATAATAGCTAGCTAGCTTCATAAACTCAGAAACCAACGCCAACATTGAGACTCACATACGAGCGGAATGAAGCCAGTTCCTACAGTTGCATATTGCTCCAGAACTCAATCCAATTACTCACTACAGCAAGACACACACTGGCTGAATGTTGGCAACCACAATCACCACCACATGGTGCCAACCAAGTGCAAACAAGTGCTCTAAACCTCAAAATGTAGAGTGTTATTCACATACTAGCTCTGGAAATTGACAAGTCTATCTCAAACAACAGACGAATATACAGCACACCATTGAGCTCTTTTGGATTCATTGAGGCCTAGCACCACGTCCCATTTGGTTTCCTCGTCACCTGAACAGCCTTCTCTTTTTTTCCTTATCCCCGGTGCACATCACGCAGCAGCACCTACATGAGGAAACCGCACTAGGGAAACGGGAAGAAAAGTAAATCGAACCAAACCGAACAAGGGGCAGCGGCACAAAGAGGAGAAGAGGGGCGATACAGGGAAATTTCAAGGCATTAATACACAAGACTATATGCGTCATTGGTTATAAGTACACAATTTTGGGCAAATTCCAGCAACAACATACTTGACTAAAGGAAACCACATAGTTTTGCAAGCAGATATTAACTTTGTTGCAGGTTATTGTAGCCCTATGCTTTTAAAAAAAATGACAGGATCTGCTTGTTTGTTTTTAACTGAATGTTTAAGACAGTGGTCATACAAAGTTATCCTACAGCAACAACATGACCAAAGGAAACCTACATGTCTTTAAAAATCTGAACAATCACATGACTCAACTCCAAGCACAACAGGAATCTTCCTCTGTTCTTTAGAACTCTGCAACATACAAATCCATGTGAAACTAATTAGATGCGAAGGAAGAAAAACCAGTCAGATTTTAGAAGACATAGAACTAATTAGATGAATACCTTGGTGGATGCAGTACTAGATGGATGCAGACTGCGTCGACGCCGAGGAGGCCAGACTGCTAGAGCACTGCGTCTGCTTGGCGTTGAGGACGTGCTCGTTCATCCAGGTCCGGTCGGCGGCGGACGGCATCAAGGGGGGAGGCAGGAGGAGAGAAGCGGAAGCAACTTGAGCGACAGCTACGGGCTGTTGAGGAACCGCTAGGTGAGGCGCTCGGAGGTGGAGGGGGAGGGGCGAGAAGGTGAGCGCCTGCCATGGTTGGAGAATGGGGATTAGAAGCTGAGTAGGGAGGGGTAAGAGACGATGGTGTTTTTTCCTCTGATTGTTGGATAAATGCACAGGTGTCTGAAGCGGCGACTAACATCCAGGTGTAGGAGGGGGAGGGGCGAGAAGGTGAGCTCCCCCATGGAGAATAGCGACCACTCTGAAGTAGGAGTAGCTTTTTTTATTGTAGCAAACGACACTGAGCTAGCTGCTACTCCCTCCGTCCGGAAAATTTCTTCTAGAAATTTTATCCATTTTTAGGACAAGTATTTCCGGACAGAGGGAGTACCAAAATAACACATCCACTCTCGATGGACCAAACACAAAAAATAGTGCAAAATAAATAAGACATGAAATATAATATTAAAATAATGCCCGTCGCCATAAAAATAATTCCATTTTAAAAAATATTCTCGAAAATATAAAACAACTACTCAAAGTAAAAATAATAATTGTGTTTTACTGGACAATAAAAAATATATAATTGATACTTTTTAATAGGATGAAATGAAAATGAGGATCTGAAATTGGTCATGACAAACATTGTTAGGGTACGTCCAAATTACAAAGTCCAAAAAGAAATACTCGGTGTAACCTTATTTCTAATGTATCCAACACATAAAAATAGTTTGAAAATATTTGAACAAAATATGTTCATACTTTTAAAAACACTTAAAAATTCCCCCCAAAAAAACTACTAACTACAAAAACCATTTCAAAATGTACAACAGAAATAATTAATTTACATAAAAATATTTTATAGAGAAATGTTCCGATTTACATAATTTTTTAGACTACTCTTCAAAAGGTTTTGCATTTTAAATAGGAAAATTATTTTTTAATAAAAATAAGGAAATTTTCATGTTCAAAATTTATTTAAATTAGATATAGAAAATGGCAAAAAAATACCCATGAAGCAAGTTCTGCCACATTTATCGCCCGGTGCAACGCACGGGCATTTGTACTAGTCTAATAATAAAGAGAATTGGGTTTCTGTCCGTACGTCATAAAAATACCCTCGAAGTTGGCAAAAATTACCCACCAATGCCACCCGTAAGTGGCAAAAACGGTTCACACATCGCACTGTTGGTTCTGATTTATATACGCCGAGATCCCCTACTATAGCACAAAGATATGCTGAGCGAAGTGGCCAGTGCCGCACGTATCCACTACAAAGACAAGGGTTCGATCCCCAACATGCCCACTTTTTATCTCGGGCAGCGATCTGCGTCGTCGCACTGGCCCAACTGTTGGGCCGGTCGAGCCCGAGCCGTCCGATGTGGTTAGCGTGAACCGTTAGATCTGCGCGCGAGTGTGTACCGAGCCAATCGTTGCAGCAAAAAAACACATTTTGTTGCAACCGTTGTACAAAACAGCCACAACGAGAAAAATAGGGGAGCTGGATCCCCCGCGTCTGCCCGTCCCCAATCTGCGGCGGCGGCGGCCGGATCCGCCTGTTTTAAGTTCCCCACGGCCGAATCACGTCGAGGAGGGGCTTCCCCATCTATCAAGCGGCCTTGGAATTGCTTCAATCATGTCTTACATCCGTAATGACCTCCTTGCCTCCATGGATTTGGGCTCGAGCTCCGCTGTCATTCATGGCCGAAGTCCCCTGAGGCGGCAAGGCCCTGGTGGTAGTGGACCGGTGCTGCAATGGTACTACAACCCTGGTGTGGTCTTCCAAGATGCAGCACGGCATGGTCGGGATGAAATTGATCTGGTATGATTTCCAATTGCAACCCTAGATCCTTTTGTTCACAAAAAATGTTGCAACCTTTGGTTTCAATTGATGAGCATGAGATTAAAAAGAGATGTTCTCAACATACTTGTGTTTGATTTTTGTGTAATGTTTCTGATATGTTGTCAATTAATGCTAGCATCTTCCTGCTGTCTGCTAGTAAAATGTTGCAAGTATGTGTTGCACTTGCTACGTGCTACTTGCTGGATGTTACATGCTACATCCTAAAATGCTGCATGCAGGAGTTGTTTTGGAATTGTGATTGACATGCTGCATCCACTTTTTTTGTTCGCGTTTTTTGCATGTTTTTTCATGCAGCAAAAAAGAACTGACTTGGGTGCTGATTTTGTTGCAGAATGTTGCTCTGGAGCCATCAATTTTCCTTGATGATGATATCCAAAATGTTGCGCACGAAGAAGAAGATGATGGCATTGATCTGAATGATACTTCGGGACATGATAGTGACGATTCCTTGCGGCTGAACACGGATGGTGCAGCTCCAAACCATTGCAATGCCCGTGTGACCGGTGACAATGCCAATGGAAATGCTGCAACACTTGTTGATGAACCAGACGAAGATATATCATCACAGACAGTTGTCCCTTTTGTTGGAATGATTTTTGACAATGTTTAAGAAGCTCAGCGTGTTTACAATGAATATGCTTCGAAGATGGGCTTTGGAACTCGCATTGTGACGTCAAAGCATAGTAGGAAAAATAGCTTGGAACAGAAGCGCATCCTAATCTATAGAGTTTTTGAGTGCATACACTCACAGAAAGATCCTTCGAAGAATGTTGGTGGAAGCATTTCTGACGGGGCTGCAACAAATCAAAGTGATGATGTTGATATGAGCTATGGTAGTAATAAAAAATCTCCAAGCAAACAAGCTGGCATCTATATGGATGTGAGCGACAAGAGGCGAAGAAACCGGTTGGAGCGATATGATTGCAAGGCTCGTATGGGTGTTAGCCTCAAAGACGATAGCTGGGTTGTGACAGTTTTTGAGGCCGATCACACACACCAGCTGATGTTGCAAAGGGGGCATCGGAGATTTTGCCGCTCTCACAGAAAGATCCCCGATGCAGACATGCAATACATCACTTCGCTGCACTATCGCAACATATCAACGGCTAATATGATGGGCTTGCTTGGAGATGCACGGTGTTGCGATCCTAGGAGTTTGCCGTATGTGAAGACTGATGTGACAAATGCAAGAGCAAAGCTGCGAAGGGGCCTGTCAGAGCGTGATTTGGAGCTGACAATCGAGTACTTTGAGAGAAGACAAGTGGACAATCCCAACTTCTTTTTCTCGAAGCTAGAAGAAGATTGAGCTGTTAGGGCACTTTTCTGGGTTGATGGGAGAACAAGGGCCTTGTATCCAAAGTACAAAGATTGTGTGTTTTTCGACACCACATTCTGCACCAATCGCTACAACTTGCCCTTTGCTCCGATTGTTGGCATTAACAACCACACACATACTGTTTGCTTGGGGTGCGCTTTGTTGCCTGATGAGACCATCGAAACTTTCAAGTGGGTCTTCCAGCAATGGATGTTGGCAATGAATAATGAGCATCCGTTGAACATTATGACTGATCAAGACCAGGCAATGGCTAAAGCCATCTCAATGGTATTTCCACATTCAACACACAGATGTTGCAAGTGGCACGTCTTCCAGGTTGCAAGGACGAAACTAGGGAAGATGTTGGGCAAGGATGAGCCTTTTGCTGAAGCATTCTATGGTTGCATCAATGATTCCGATACCGTTGAGGAGTTTGAAGAACCGTGGAAGCAGATGGTCGAGTCATTTGGTGTGGCTGATAAGAAACACCTCAAGAACATGTGGGACAGGAGGGAGATGTGGGCTCCTGTGTACTTTAGGAATAAGTTCTTCCCATTCATAGGAACAACCGGGCGGTCCGAGGGCCTGAATTCCTACTTCAAGACTTTAAATCATCATGGAGACTCGGTTTGGACATTTGTCCAGCAGTTTGAGCTTTGCCAGGAGCTAATGCTTGATCGTGAAGACAATGCTGGCTTCATCAATGAAGCGACGAGGCCTCCGCTCTGGGGCAAGTAAGTCCAAAGTCATGTAGCATTTTTTTAGTTTTCCAGCACAGTGTGGTTGCAGCATTTCTTTGAAACATATGTAGCAATTATTATTGATGTTGGAAGCTTTTTTTGTTTGCAGCTACAACATTGAAAAGCAAGCTGCAGATTTCTATACCAGAGAGGTATTTTCCAAGTTTCAGAAACTATTGGCTAAATCAACAGGCTATGGTCTGCAATATCAGCTGCAAGGGGATGTCATCTAGTTTCGCCTTGTTGCAAATTATGGCGTCAACCCAAAAGTGTACACGGTGCGTGTTGCTCCTAAAGATCAGGCATACATGTGCACTTGCAACATGTTTGAGATGTGTGGGCTGATCTGCCCACATATCATCCGTGTCATGGTGCACCTGAATGTGCAAACGATACCTGCGACTTACATGCTTCCAAGATGGTCTAAGAGAGCAACCGACCTTGCGCCTGAACCAAGCGATGGGCATAGATCTATGCATTTCGGCGTCCCCACAACAAACACCCTAAAGTTTAACTCTCTATGCCGGAAGTTTGGGAAACTCGCTTCTGATGCTTGCTTCAATGATGAAGCTTATAATTTTGTCTCTGGACTAATTGATCAGGGCAGTGTTGGGGTTGCTGCAATAAAAGCTAGAGCAACTGATGGGTTTCCAGGAGACGAAGAAGGCCAAGGTCATGCAGGAAATGAACAAGTCTCAGGGGGTCCAAGTACAGGTCAGCGGGATCCACCCCTCGTAGGACTACGGAACCCACCAAAGTCAGCAAAGAAGGGGAGGCCAAAGGAGAAAGAGAAGCGTAGGAAACCACTAATTGAGATTCGAGAAGATGAAATGAAGAAGAAAGCAAAGAAGGACGCGGCGAAAACGAAGAAAGCTCCAAAGCCAAGGGAAAAGAAGACTCCATGCAAATATTGTGAAGATGAAGATCACAACGTGAAGGATTGTCAACTCCTTGCAGCTTTTCTTGCTACGAGTGCGAGCGCGAAAGCTCCGGGTGTCGAAACAATCCTTACACTTTAGGATATTTTCGTGAGGGAAAAAAATGATGAATTGCCTTGTAACACCCCATGACTTATGATAATAAGTTGTGTTGACTAGCTGTGAATGTTTGTTTTGTGGGATTGCAACATATTACTACATGCGTGGTTTGAAAAAAGCAGAATGTTGCTTTTTACAAGAGTTGTTTTAAAAAAATTCTTATTGTTATATGTTTGTGAGAGCTTACTTTTTGTAGTATGATGGTGCCAAAATTTGTAGAATTTTTTAAAAAAAGCAGAATGTGGGTTTTTCTTATTTTTTTAAAATAGTACTCAATGGTTGTTGTAACCACAGCTTGATCCATGCTTAAAAACATGTTTTAAGCTTTTGAAAAGCATGGTTGAAGCTTTTAAAAAACATGGTTGAATCTTTTTGAAAATATGGTTGAAGCTTTTAGGAAACATGTTTGAAGCTTTAAGAAAACATGTTTAGAAGATTTCTGAAAAGCATGGTTGCAGCTTTTTAAAAACATGGTTGAAGCTTCTGTAAACAAGGTTGCAACTTTTAGGAAACATGGTTGAAGCTTTTGAAAACTTGGTTGTAACTTTTTCAAAGTATGGTTGAAACTTTTTCAAAATATGGTTGCAGCTTTTAGGAAACATGGTTGAAGCTTTTTGCAAACATGGTTGAAGCTTTTTAAAACATGGTTGAAGCAAAATAACAAGTTTGAAAAGGAAAAAGCCTTGAATGATTTAAAGTGTTGATTTAGTTGTACAGCAAAAGTTGGGAAAGGAAGCATATTTACATTATGCTTCCAGCAAAAATATTGTAGGGATGTAGCTAATTTGCAGGTAAAAAGTATATTTTGGCTCTGCAACAAATCTAACAGAAGGTTGTAGCTATTTCCTGTGAGCTTCCAGCAATTTAAGTGTGTGACAAAAAATAGCATTCACATATTATTTTTCAGAAAATATGTTTTGAGGGGGAAAATGCACAGAGATTCCCTTGAAACTTCAATGGATGAAGTTTGAAATATTTTCATATTTCAGAACCAGTGAAACAAAAAACAATTGTCAACGCATGATCATGTTGGCAAACAGAAGAACGCATCCATTAAAAACATAAGTGCATCATCCAAATATCAAGTTATCATCGGTTTACATACCAAAAGGACACATGTTTACTGGAGGTATCAACAGTTTACATACGAACGCGCACTACTCTAATCCTATCAGAACGCTACCACCTCGGACATGATCTAGAACTAACGAAGAAACAAGCTTGTTCGTCTTGAACCTTCCAGAAAATCAAGCCGCCAACTCATCGTTGAACACCCGCTCCTTTGGGGCGTTGTTCATTGGGTGGCTGAAAAGGTTGTATGCCACATCGATGCGGTATCGCGCCATGTCTTCCTGTAAAAAATGAATGCAAAAAGTAAGCAAGTATGATACTAGTTATTCTTGAGTTGCATGAGTGATGAATGCAAAAAGTTCACATCCATCCACCACAAAAAATTGATATGGATGTAGCAAAATTATGATATGGATGAAGCAAAAGCAGAATGTAGTTGTAGCACACTAGACATATGGATGTAGCTAAAAAAGCCTAGTAGGTACAAACTTGAACCACATATGAAGCAACAACAAAACATGGTATTCTTCTGTTGCATGAGTATTGAAAACAAAGAAAGTAGATTGTAACAAAATGACAAGGCAAAAAATTAAAAATGTGTACCTGCTTGAACTCTCTCATTGACTTCCCATCATAGTTCTCCACATACTTGAGCCCAAAAAAACCACAATCACATCTATGAGATAAAAAAAGTTCTCCATCATACTTCCCATGCGTAGTTGAAAAAACAAAATGTTGAAATGGAACACATGATTGAAGCAAAATTCAAAAAGAAAACTCACAGGGTATCTTGCTTTGGGTAATCCTCTAGGTCAACACGGGCAAAGGATCCAACATTGACATTGAATTCGCTGCACTCTTGTGCGAGGGTTGCAAAGTTTGTGATCTAGCACTGAAAACACACACAAAAGTTTCAAAAATAAAATGAGGTGTGTAAAGATGACAACAGGGCATTTATGTAGATGAATCTGAAGGCTAAACATAAAAAATTAGAGAGCATGAGCATACCAGGTTATTGGCTTGCTTCTTCAAAGGAGATTGTTTTCCTTTTGAATGGATTGAGTCAAATACAATCCACTGCTTGTGAAGCAAGTTTGCGCAAACAACTATCCAATGGCGATCATGAACAATTGTGAAAAACAGCTGCAAAAAACAAAAGAAAGGCGAAAAGGTGCTCAGAACATGTAAAAAATGTTACAGCCGCGTCACATCATTGGATCATATTTGGAAGTTATTTGTGGTGTGGAACAAAAGAAAGCTTCGTGAAACTTACGAGGTTAAACTTTTGAACCTTGAACACTTTCATAGCCCTTTCAAGCTCAGCCATGAGTTTTGCTGGTTGGAAAGTTGATGGGTCTTGTTTTAGTAGGATCTACTTGAAAGATACAACAAAATGGTTAGTGTGTGTTGCAACGAAAATGTGAAAAGAAAGAAAAGAATGAAGCATTGCTTGTTTTTACAAAAACTTACCCCCGCGTGGACTGAGAAAATGTATTTCTTCAGCTCTGGTTCTTTTGCTACACGGGATGCAATGTTGTTCATCTCGATACATAGTGACATGACCTCATCATTCATATCCCCAAGAGGCTTGAAGCATACAAGGAATTTCTTGTATCCAATGTAAAAACCACCTAGCTTGATGAAAGGTGTCCTATTACCATAGATGCAACCAAAATGAATCATTTGTTTCGAGCAGAAAAAATAAAAAAATAGAAAGCAAAAACAGATAAGGCTTAGGTAGCTCACACTTGTTCATTGGGTTGTGATTTTCTCAATGGTTTCCCATGTTTCACAAACCTCTCATACATTTCTGCAGCCTTGTCGACCTTTTGCTTCTTTGCCTTGGTATTTTTTATGGCTGGAACTTTGGCCATCCTCTTCTTCCTAGTGTTCTTGTCATGTGTGCTAGGGCCACTGCTTGCATCAGCAAAATGCTCTTCTGTAGCGACCATCTTAAGAGTTGTAGCAAAAAAATACAAATGGATGAGTTTGCAAGAGATTGTACAAAAAGAATTTGCTGGAATCACACAAATGTGAAAAAATGATATGGAGAAAAACAAAAAGAAATGATGCAAGATGAAGGAAGCATACTTGGGCTGTCATCATCGTCTGAAACAGGAAACACGGGGATGTTTGCATAGATGGGGCTGACTGTGCTCTTCTTAATTATAGGCTCATCCGTGGAATGCATCATCTCATAGTCTTCGGAGCCCTTTGGGAACAACTCACAGGATGGCTCGTCGTCCCAAATGCCGGCTGTCGCACTCCTGGGTGCATCATAGAAGAGTGGGGGGCTGTGAGGTGAGGCGTTGCCTTCCATCTCGAAACTCACTCTTTGTTGCTCACAAGTTTCCGCAGCCTCTGTTGCAACTTCTAGGTTCAATCCGGTGACTTCATCCTTGTTGATGCTAGGTGTTGTACCTTGAGCTTGAGCTTGAGCACCAATGTCGGCATTTGCAGCTTTAGCATCATTCTCTTTTCCGCGCCATTCGTCCATGATAGGTGCTTCAAAGGAAAAGTTGGGTTCATCGGTAGCTGTGATGGCGTCTCCAACATCACGAAGGAGAGCAGCCATCCGGTTGCACTGCAATTCCTTTAAACACTGTCCAAACTTGCCTACTACACCATCCACCTCTGCTGCAAAAATACCCTTGTGCTTGTCGTAGAGCATTTGAAACTGAGTTGGTACCTACAAGAAGGCAAGTGGCCAACATTTTTAGTGACAAGTATATCCAGATTTTGAGAAGTATGGATGTAAAAAAACACAAATGTGGGTGTAGCACATTAGAGGTATGGATGAAGCGAGAAACAAGTAGGTGTGCTGCTGTGTCACTATGTATCAAATAAACAGTGTGATTGTAGCAATTTACTGTCATGGATGAAGCATAAAAAACAAATGGTCTATACCTCTAGGTAACAAATTATTGATATGGATGTAGCAAAATTATGATATGTTTGAAGCAAAAACAGAATGTAGTTGTAGCACACTAGACATATGGATGCAGAAAAAAAGCCTAGTAGGTATGAACTTAAACCACATATGAAGCAAAAACAGAACATGGTTGTAGCACATCAAAATGAGGGATGCAACAAACAAAATATACACTTGCAACTGGGTATAGTAAATAATGCAAAGCCAAAGGCAAACAGGAAATGAATACAAAGAAAAAGATAGTGTAGATGGGGGAAAAGTACCCTTAGATCTTGCATGCTAGGGAATGATTGCTGCAGCCAATCGTTGAGCGAGGATGATAGGTGTGGTTCAGCTTCAACATTTTGTTAAGCCTCGTTTGATTGAGAGTCCTTTGCTTGAATTTCAGCACCTTGAATTTGGCTTCCTTGGCCACTAGTTCCTTGGCCACTGATACGTCTCCAACGTATCTATAATTTTTGATTGCTCCATGCTACTTTATCTACTATTTTGGACTATATTGGGCTTTATTTTCCACTTTTATATTATTTTTGGGACTAACCTATTAACCGGAGGCCCAGCCCAGAATTACTGTTTTTGCCTATTTCAGTATTTTGAGGAAACAGAATATCAAAGGGAGTCCAAACGGAATGAAACCTTCGGGAACGTGATCGTCTCACCGAACGTGATCCAGGAGACTTGGACCCTACTCCAAGAAGTTTCCGGGGAGGTCACGAGGGTGGAGGGCGCGCCCCCCTGCCTCGTGGGCCCCTCGGAGCTCCACCGACGTGCTCCTTCCTCCTATATATACCTACATACCCCCATTAGACCAGAGAGGGAGCCAAAAAACCTAATTCCACCGCCGCAACTTCCTGTATCCACGAGATCCCATCTTGGGGCCTGTTCCGGAGCTCCGCTGGAGAGGGCATCCATCACGGAGGGCTTCTACATCAACACCATAGCCCTTCCGATGAAGTGTGAGTAGTTTACTTCAGACCTTCGGGTCCATAGCTAGTAGCTAGATGGCTTCTTCTCTCTTTTTGGATCTCAATACAATGTTCTCCCCCTCTCCCGTGGAGATCTATTCGATGTAATCTTCTTTTTGCGGTGTGTTTCTTGAGACCGATTGAATTGTGGGTTTATGATCCAACTTATCTATGAATAATATTTGAATCTTCTTTGAATTCTTTTATGTATGATTGAGTTATCTTTGCAAGTCTCTTCGAATTATCCGTTTGGTTTGGCCAACTAGATTGGTAGTTCTTGCAATGGGAGAAGTGCTTAGCTTTGGGTTCCATCTTGCGGTGTCCTTACTCAGTGACAGAAAGAGTTGCAAGGCACGTATTGTATTGTTTCCATCGAGGACAACAAGATGGGGTATTTATCATATTGCATGAATTTATTCCTCTACATCATGTCATCTTGCTTAAGGCGTTACTCTGTTTTTAACTTAATACTCCAGATGCATGCTGGATAGCGGTCGATGAGTGGAGTAATAGTAGTAGATGCAGGCAGGAGTCGGTCTACTTGTCTCGGACGTGATGCCTATATACATGATCATACCTAGATAACCTCATAACTATGCTCAATTCTTGCAATTGCTCAACAGTAATTTGTTCACCCACCGTAGAATATCTATGCTCTTGAGAGAAGCCACTAGTGAAACCTATGGCCCTCGGGTCTATTCTCATCATATCAATCTCCATTACTTTATTTTACTTGTTTTGCTTTTACTTTTCACTTTGCATCTTTATACCAAAAATACCAAAAATATTATCTCTATCAGATCTCACTCTCGTAAGTGACCGTGAAGTGATTGACAACCCCTAAGCGTTGGTTGCGAGTTGCTACCGTTTTGTGCAGGTACGAGGGACTTGCGCGTGACCTCCTACTGGATTGATACCTTGGTTCTCAAAAACTGAGGGAAATACTTACGCTACTGTGCTGCATCACCCCCTCCTCTTCGGGGAAAACCAATGCTAGCTCGAGACGTAGCAAGAAGGATTTCTGGCGCCGTTTCCGGGGAGGCCTACGCCAAGTCAAGTCAAGATTTACTCTCCCGTCAACGAGCCATTTCTAGCGCCGTTGCCGGGGAGGCCTACGCCAAGTCAAGTCAAGATTTACTCTCCCGTCAACGAGCCATTTCTGGCGCCGTTGCCGGGGAAGCCTACGCAAAAGTCAACATACCAAGTACCCATCACAATCTCTATCTCTCGCATTACATTATTTGCCATTTGCCTCTCATTTTCCTCTCCCCCACTTCACCCTTGCCGTTTTATTCGCCCTCCTCTTTTTCCCTTTGCCTTTTGTTTGCTCGTGTGTTAGTTTGCTTACCTGTCGCTATGTCGAATTCCTTATCTTCTCCATTATCTCCCGAGAATGAAGTGCTAAATTTTAAACAAAGGGAGGGAGAAAATCTAAAAGATGCTTGGTATAGAATTTGCAATGCTCAAAATAGATCTACCAGAAAGCAATCTACTTCAGTCCTTCTTCGCAATTTTTATGTAGGTGCTAATGCTTGGTATAGATATATCCTTGATACCATTACCAGAGGGAATTTTTTGGGTAGCCATACTTTTGATTCCTATAATGTTTTAATAGATTTATTTGGCTCACCTCCCCTTTTGGTTAATGGAACTGTGTTAACCTTGGAGCATGTTATGCAAAGGCTTGAAATTATTGAAAACAAAGTTGCTACCATTGAATCCATTGAAAATCTAGATAAAAAGATTCATAATCAAATTACTCAATATGGATCTAAGGTAGGAATGACTTTGAAAAATATTAAGGAGAAGGAACCCATGGTTAATGAAAAATAAATCTAGACTCTACTCGAATCGATAAACTTGAGGGTATCATTACCAACTTGGGAACTGTTTTTTCTTCCGTAAAAAGTACTCCTAGTCCTCCCACTAAAATTTCCAAGTTTATGTATGTTCCTAAAAATAAGGGTGAATCATCTAGTAAGGAAAATGCGGATCTTAAATCTATAAGTATTCACCCCGATCTTTTTACAATCATTAAGGAACCATTTGCCACGAATGAATTTTTCGATCTTATGCCTAAAAGTTTGATAAGCACTAGAAAGAAAGAAAATTCTAAAGGAGGTGGATGCCTCATTGAAGAATTGCCTACCAAAGATGGCAATAACTAGATCTATCCTTACTTTTATGCCTAGCTAGGGGCGTTAAACGATAACGCTTGTTGGGAGGCAACCCAATTTTATTTTGTGTTTTTTGTTTTTGGTTCTGTTTAGGAATAAATAATCCATCTAGATTCTGTTTAGATGTGGTTTTATCTTTTAATTAGTGTTTGTGCCAAGTTAAACCTATTAGATCTTCTTGGAAGATAGTTATTTGATCTTGCTGTAATTTCCAGAATCTTTGCGCTCAGTGCCCGAATTGTCAAAAATCACCAGAACGTGATAAAATAGTGATTCCAATTGCTGATGATCAATAAACAAATTGCCCAGGTCGTCTAATTTTGGTAGAATTATTTGGGTTCCAGAAGTTTGCGTTAGTAACAGATTACTACAGACTGTTCTGTTTTTGACAGATTCTGTTTTGCGTGTGTTGTTTGCTTATTTTGATGAATCTATGGCCAGTAAAGTAGTTTATAAATCATAGAGAAGTTGGAATACAGTAGGTTTAACACCAATACAAATAAATAACAAGTTCACTACAGTACCTTAAAGTAGTCTTTTGTTTTCTTTCTCTAACGGAGCTCACGAGATTTCTATTGAGTTTTGTGTTGTGAAGTTTTCAAGTTTTGTGTGAATTCTTTTGATGGATTATGGAACAAGGAGTGGCAAGAGCCTAAGCTTGGGGATGCCCATGGCACCCCCAAGATAATCCAAGGACACCAAAAAGTCAAAGCTTGGGGATGCCCCGGAAGGCATCCCCTCTTTCGTCCACTTCCATCGGTAATTTACTTGGAGCTATATTTTTATTCACCACATGATATGTGTTTTGCTTGGAGCGTATTGTATTATTTGTGTATTTGCTTGTTAGTCTACCACAATCATCCTTGCTGTACACACCTTTTGAGAGAGCCATGTATGAATTGAAATTTGTTAGAATACTCTATGTGCTTCACTTATATCTTTTGAGCTCGATAGTTTACTCTATGTGCTTCACTTATATCTTTTTGAGCGTGATAATTTTTGCTCTAGTGCTTCACTTAGATCTTTTAGAGCACGGTGGTGGGTTGTTTTAAAGAAACTTGATCTCTCATGCTTCACTTAGATTATTTTGAGAGTCATTAATAGCATGGTAATTTGCTTAATGTTAATATACTTGGTATTCAAGATATGTGAAACTTTCTTTTTAGTGGGTTGAATACTAAGATAAGTTTGATGCTTGATAATTGTTTTGAGATATGGAGGTGATAATATCATAGTCGTGCTAGTTGAGTAGTTGTGAATTTGAGAAATACTTGTGTTGAAGTTAGCAAGTCCCGTAGCATGCACGTATGGTTAAAGTTGTGTAACAAATTTGAAACATGAAGTGTACCTGGCTTGTGCATCCTTATGAGTGGCGGTCGGGGACGAGCGATGGTCTTTTCCTACCAATCTATCCCCCTAGGAGCATGCGGGTAGTACTTGATTTTTGATGACTTCTAAATTTTTGCAATAAGTATATGAGTTCTTTTGACTAATGTTGAGTCCATGGATTATACGCACTTTTACCTTTCCGCCATTTGCTAGCCTCTTCGGTACCGTGCATTGCCCTTTCTCACATTGAGAGTTGGTGCAAACTTCGCCGCTGCATCCAAACCCCGTGATATGATACGCTCTTTCACACATAAATCTCCCTATATCTTCCTCAAAACAGCCACCATACCTACCTATCATGGCATTTCCATAGCCATTCCGAGATATATTGCCATGCAACTTCCACCATCATCATCATCATCATCATCATGACATGCTTTACTTTTGTCATATTGCCATTGCATGATCTTGTAGTTGACATCGTATTTGTGGCAAAGCCACCATGCATTATTTTTCATACATGTCACTCTTGATTCATTGCACCATCCCGGTACACCGCCGGAGGCATTCATATAGAGTCATATCTTGTTCTAGTATCGAGTTGTAATCATTATGTTGTAATCAATAGAAGTGTGATGATCATCATTATTAGAGCATTGCCCAATCAAAAAAAAGAGAGAGAGAAAGGCCAAAAAGAAAAAAAGAAAGGCCCAAAAAAAGAGAAAAAAAGGGTAATGCTACTATCTCTTTTTCCACACTTGTGCTTCAAAGTAGCACCTTGTTCTTCATGTAGTGAGTCTCATATATTGTGCTTCAAAGTAGCACCATGATTTTCATATAGTGAGTCTCATAAGTTGTCTTGTTCATACTAGTGGGAATTTTTCATTATAGAACTTGGCTTGTATATTCCAACGATGGGCTTCCTCAAAATGCCCTAGGTCTTCATGAGCAAGCAAGTTGGATGCACACCCACTAGTTTTCTTTTGTTGAGCATTCTTAGCTCTAGTGCATCCGTTGCATGGCAATCCCTACTCCTTGCATTAACATCAATTGATGGGCATCTCCATAGCTCATTGATTAGCCTCGTTGATGTGAGACTTTCTCCTTTTTTGTCTTCTCCACACAATCCCCATCATCATATTCTATACCACCCATAGTGCTATGTCCATGGCTCGCGCTCATGTATTGCGTGAAAGTTGAAAAGGTTTGAGATTATTTGAGTATGAAACAATTGCTTGGCTTGTCATCGGGGGTATAGAAGTTGGGAACATCTTTGTGTGACGAAAATGAAGCATAGCCTAACTATATGATTTTGTAGGGATGAACTTCCTTTGGCCATGTTATTTTGAGATGACATAATTGTTTAATTAGTATGCTTGAAGTATTATCATTTTTTATGTCAATATGAACTTTTGTCTTGAACCTTTCGGATCTGAATATTCATACCATGATTAAGAAGATTTACATTGAAATTATGCCAAAGTATCACTCCGCATCAAAAATTCTCTTTTTATCATTTACCTACTCGAGGACGAGCAGGAATTAATCTTGGGGATGCCTGATACGTCTCCAACGTATCTATAATTTTTGATTGCTCCATGCTACTTTATCTACTGTTTTGGACTATATTGGGCTTTGTTTTCCACTTTTATATTATTTTTGGGACTAACCTATTAACCGGAGGCCCAGCCCAGAATTGCTGTTTTTTGCCTATTTCAGTATTTCGAGGAAACAGAATATCAAACGGAGTCCAAACGGAATGAAACCTTCGGGAACGTGATCGTCTCACCGAACGTGATCCAGGAGACTTGGACCCTACTCCAAGAAGTTTCCGGGGAGGTCACGAGGGTGGAGGGCGCGCCCCCCTGCCTCGTGGGCCCCTCGGAGCTCCACCGACATGCTCCTTCCTCCTATATATACCTACATAACCCCATTAGACCAGAGAGGGAGCCAAAAAACCTAATTCCACCGCCGCAACTTCCTGTATCCACAAGATCCCATCTTGGGGCCTGTTCCGGAGCTCCGCTGGAGAGGGCATCCATCACGGAGGGCTTCTACATCAACACCATAGCCCTTCCGATGAAGTGTGAGTAGTTTACTTCAGACCTTCGGGTCCATAGCTAGTAGCTAGATGGCTTCTTCTCTCTTTTTGGATCTCAATACAATGTTCTCCCCCTCTCCCGTGGAGATCTATTCGATGTAATCTTCTTTTTGCGGTGTGTTTCTTGAGACCGATGAATTGTGGGTTTATGATCCAACTTTTCTATGAATAATATTTAAATCTTCTCTGAATTCTTTTATGTATGATTGTTTATCTTTGCAAGTCTCTTCGAATTATCCGTTTGGTTTGGCCAACTAGATTGGTAGTTCTTGCAATGGGAGAAGTGCTTAGCTTTGGGTTCAATCTTGCGGTGTCCTTACTCAGTGACAGAAAGAGTTGCAAGGCACGTATTGTATTGTTGCCATCGAGGATAACAAGATGGGGTATTTATCATATTGCATGAATTTATTCCTCTACATCATGTCATCTTGCTTAAGGCGTTACTCTGTTTTTAACTTAATACTCTAGATGCATGCTGGATAGTGGTCGATGAGTGGAGTAATAGTAGTAGATGCAGGCAGGAGTCGGTCTACTTGTCACGGACGTGATGCCTATATACATGATCATACCTAGATAACCTCATAACTATGCTCAATTCTATCAATTGCTCAACAGTAATTTGTTCACCCACCGTAGAATATCTATGCTCTTGAGAGAAGCCACTAGTGAAACCTATGGCCCCCGGGTCTATTCTCATCATATCAATCTCCATTACTTTATTTTACTTGTTTTGCTTTTACTTTTCACTTTGCATCTTTATACCAAAAATACCAAAAATATTATCTCTATCAGATCTCACTCTCGTAAGTGACCGTGAAGTGATTGACAACCCCTAAGCGTTGGTTGCGAGTTGCTACCGTTTTGTGCAGGTACGAGGGACTTGCGCGTGACCTCCTACTGGATTGATACCTTGGTTCTCAAAAACTGAGGGAAATACTTACGCTACTGTGCTGCATCACCCCCTCCTCTTCGGGGAAAACCAACGCTAGCTCGAGACGTAGCAGCCACTAGGTGCTACAGCACCAACTCCCTGCCCACTGGCTGCTTCAGCACCAACTTCCTGTCCCGCGAGTTGTGCTGCATAGGGGGTGTTGCACAAACTCCGTATCTAGGAAAACAAAACATGAGTGGCGGAAATAAGAAGGCTGCCATAACCTAAATGTAAAAGCAAAGATTGCTACATGCAAATTCAGTGAGCAAAAAACAGGGGGGGTCTTAATACTCCATTGGCAAAGGAAAATACATAGGCGGGATGTAGCAAAATTACTTGGGTGTGTTTCCCGTAGAAAGGTTGGACAAGAGTGAGCTTGTTCTTGTCAACTTTATCCAACCAATCAAAATTCTTTTGAAAAACAAAACGTATCCTCGGCACGGAATAATCAATGGCATGCTCATTTGGGAGGCCAGCCGGAATATCAATATGATCCATGTATATGATCTGCATAGAATGGAAAAGGACATTAGCCAACAAAAACATAAATGCGAGCTATAGAAATGTATATAAGGTTTCATGCAGCAAAGAAAAAAATGCATGTATTTCATAATGTTGCGTTGCATACCGCTAACATGGGAAGGCATGAAGCGATCTGAAACTCCGCTGCTTTTTCTGTATTTGCTTGCATCCTCTTCTTCTCTTGAAAGACTCCAACCTCCTCCATCACTCGTGCCAACAAGTGCTCATCCCAAGCGAATTCATGCACCTAAGACATATCTTCCAAGGAAGCTAGATACTCAAGATTCACCATATTGCCAGTGCCTGGGCACAAAACTGTTGCCAACGCAAGGAGTGTCCAATTCCTATTTATCATAACCACGTCCTCATCGCTATAACTAGTGAGCAACTTGACAACATGGGCGATTGGAGCCCTGTTCCCCTCCTTGTAGATGCTGCGAAGATCATGTTCATCACTCTTCTTAAGAAGCTTCACGGGTCTATCACCGGATGGCACGTTGAAAATCCTTTTCACCATGAGCTTGCTGAAGGTGATGGACTTGTTCTTGTGTTTGAACTCAGAGAGTATGTGATTCGTGTTCATCACAACAAACTCAATGAGCTCATGGGGCACCTTGAAAGACCAGATGTCCAACAAGTCTCCCAACGGTCCCTCCCTTATGATTCTCTGTTTTTCTGGTGTTACTTGCTTCCCAATCTCAGCCAGCCTTTTTGAGTTAAACCTTGACTTAAAGCCACATAGATTGCCTTTCTTCTTGATCTTCTTCTTAACCTTCTTACTCCCTTCATTCTCACCAGCGGTGCCTGCGACATCTACAAAAAGGAAAAAAAAACAAGTCAATAAAACCCTAAAACTGCATCATCAGTAGCTAGGAAAAAACATACAAGAACACCTAAAAAATCTGTAAAACCTATGAAACATACAAGCACACATAAAAATGTACAGAATAAAACATTGCACTCTAAAATTAGCATTTATACAAGTACGTCTGCTATAGAATAAAACCTAGGAGATTTTGCAGCACCAAGAAACCTATTTACAAATTTACATGGCAAACAAGGATGCCTCTATGCGGTGTGTGATTCCTTCAGGATCTCAAACAAGTTAATTTCCAGCGTCATTCTATTCAGCGCTGGAGCTTGAGATACATAAGTAAGAGTTCACATGTTTCGTGTAACTCTGCTGCTGCGAACACGCGTTCGGCGCAAGGCCGGTCATAACTCCGTCACTCCGTGTAAGCTACTGGTAAATCCGCCGCATAAGATTCATGTTCAGAGATGAATTCATTTCTGTTCGTTCTAGTTTCAGCAATCAAATCTGAAATGATCCTCGATTCAGAAGCAGGGGTATTGGGCTGCGGAGTTCAAACTTGGTTCATCATACGCAAAAAAAAGGTTCGGAATACATATTGATCTAGTACATTTGCTAGTAAACTCTAGTACTCCTACATGCTTGCAGATGATGATCTTAGACAAAGTGCACGTACATTTGCAAAAGTACAAAGTTGGTTTCGGTCGTATATACAACACAAAAACACAAACACAGCAGTGTGCATGCATCTTCACATGGTGATCTGAAGTTTACTCTATTCTACTGTATCATCTAAAACAAAATGTTCCTCACAAATTCCCCTCGGAAGTGTCCAGTGACCATTTAAACATAGCAATACCATTTCCCTGTATCCAATAGTTCGTGGATGAACAAAATCCCAAATCCTCCCAAATCCTAATCCCAATCCCATCCCAAATCCCTAGTGAACACAAGATTCAAATCCACCACCCCGGCCCCTCCATCTGCCCGCGGGAACACCACCCGCCCCCTCCCTCTGCCCACGGGAACACCATGTTGGAAATATGCCCTAGAGGCAATAATAAAATGGTTATTATTATATTTCTTTGTTCATGATAATTGTCTATTGTTCATGCTATAATTGTGTTATCCGGAAATCGTAATACATGTGTGAATACATAGACCACAACACGTCCCTAGTGAGCCTCTAGTTGACTAGCTCGTTGATCAAAAGATAGTCATGGTTTCCTGACTATGGACATTGGATGTCATTGATAACGGGATCACATCATTAGGAGAATGATGTGATGGACAAGACCCAATCCTAAGCTTAGCTCAAAGATCGTGTAGTTCGTTTGCTGTAGCTTTTCTGAATGTCAAGTATCATTTCCTTAGACCATGAGATTGTGCAACTCCCGGATACCGTAGGAATGCCTTGGGTGTGCCAAACGTCACAACGTAACTGGGTGGCTATAAAGGTACATTACAGGTATCTCCGAAAGTGTCTGTTGGGTTGGCACAAATCGAGACTGGGATTTGTCACTCCGTATGACGGAGAGGTATCTCTGGGCCACTCGGTAATGCATCATCATAATGAGCTCAATGTGATCAAGTGGTTGATCACGGGATCATGCATTACGGTACGAGTAAAGTGACTTGCCGGTAACGAGACTGAACAAGGTATTAGGATACCGACGATCGAGTCTCGGGCAAGTAACGTACCGATTGACAAAGGGAATTGTATACGGTTTGATTTAATCCTTGACATCGTGGTTCATCCGATGAGATCATCGTGGAGCATGTGGGAGCTAACATGGGTATCCAGATCCCGCTGTTGGTTATTGACCGGAGAGGCTTCTCGGTCATGTCTGCATGTCTCCCGAACCCGTAGGGTCTACACACTTAAGGTTCGGTGACGCTATGGTTGTAGAGATATTAGCACACGGTAACCAAAAAGTTGTTCGGAGTCCCGGATGAGATCCCGGACGTCACGAGGAGTTCCGGAATGGCCCGGAGGTAAAGATTCATATATAGGAAGTCCAGTTTCGGCCATCGGGAAGGTTTCGGGGGTCACCGGTATTGTACCGGGACCACCGGAAGGGTCCCGGGAGTCCACCGGGTGGGGCCACCTATCCCGGAGGGCCCCATGGGCTGAAGTGGGAGGGGAACCAGCCCCTAGTGGGCTGGTGCGCCCCCCCTTGGGCCTCCCCCTGCGCCTAGGGTTAGAAACCCTAGGGGTGGGGGCGCCACCCTTGCCTTGGGGGGTAAGGCACCCCTTGGCCGCCGCCCCCCTAGGAGATTGGATCTCCTAGGGCCGGCGCCCCCCTAGGCACCCTATATATAGTGGGGGGAAGGGAGGGCTGCGCACCCAAGCCCCTGACCTCTCCCTCTCCTTCCCGTGACACTCCTCCGTCTCCCAGCGCTTGGCGAAGCCCTGCCGAGATCACCGTTGCTTCCACCACCACGCCGTCGTGCTGCTGGATCTTCATCAACCTCTCCTTCCCCCTTGCTGGATCAAGAAGGAGGAGACGTCTCCCAACCGTACGTGTGTTGAACGCGGAGGTGTCGTCCGTTCGGCACTAGGTCATCGGTGATTTGAATCACGTCGAGTACGACTCCATCAACCCCGTTCTCTTGAACGCTTCCGCTCGTGATCTACAAGGGTATGTAGATGCACTCCTCTCTCCCTCATTGCTAGATGACTCCATAGATTGATCTTGGTGATGCGTAGAAAATTTTAAAATTCTGCTACGTTCCCCAACACACCACCCCGCCCCCTCCCTCGACCCGCGGGAACACCACCCCGTCCCCGTCCGCGCCGGCACCGGCGCCGGCCCGCGGGAACACAAACGACTCGCCCGCACCATAACCCGCCCTAACCCTAAAGCCAACGGGGGAGGGGGAGACAACAACGAAAGGGAGAGCAGGAGGGGAGAGTTACCATCCGGGGAAGCCATAGATCGCCGGAGAATCGAGATCCGCCCTGGGCCGCCGCTGCCGCTCCTGATCCCAGGCGCCAACAAGCCCGTCGCCCGCAGGTCGCCCTGCCTCGTCGCACCGAAATGACGCCCCCGTGCGGTTGCAGCAAAAAACTGGGGAAGGGATAACCCGTGCGCATTAAAAAAAATATGGGTCTATGGTGACACGTGGCGCAAACAACGTTCTTGGATCAAAAGAGATCCAACGCACGGAGCGCGACCGGCGCAACGGTTCGGCCGGCGCCCCGGCTACAAACACTTTCCTTTTATCTCTCCTTTTTTTTCTCTCGCAAGCGCGCCTACTCCTCCTGCACACGGTAATGGCCGGCCCATTTGCAGGTTGCAACGCCCCTGTTTTCTATTTCATTTTTTGCCTTTCACGTTCTCATTTCTGTTTTAGTTTTTCTTCTTTAAATTTATTTGTGATTTTCAGAAGAACAATATTTAAAAAAGTCTTGGAAAATCATAAAATGATCATGATTTCAAAAAATTGTTCATGTATTATAAAAAAACTATCACGATTTGAAATAAAGTTTAAGGAAATAAAAAATGTTCATGATTTTTAAAAAATATTCAGTATTCAAAACATATTAGATAATTTAAAAAATGTCCATTAAAGTTTGGAATATGTTCACAAAAATTAAAACAGATACATAAATAATGAACATAACGAACCGTCGTAGGAGATCTGTAGGGGTCGCTTCATGATTGTATTCAGTCCCTCGATTTGGGTAAAAAAGATGTTTTCCATGTCTTGTACAACGCTGAGCCCTCAAAAATTGACACAACTTTCTATGGGTTAATTTTTATAAGCTATATAAAAATGACTAAATTTCTATTTTGCCTTCATTCATAGTTATGGTTTTTTGGTACCACAATACTGATTACTATAAACACCGCTACGCTAGGTCAAGGCGAGGCACCCACTCATCAGTCTCAGGCAGTGTCCATCAATGCAGTTTGCTCACCGACATTTTTTCGTTATGACGCGTTAGAAAATCAAGTCGTGATGAGACCATCACATTTTTTATTTTTAAATGACTTTTTAAAAGTCCCTTATCTCGTCATGACATCACGCAGACATACTTTATGAAATTACATTCTAAAAGTCCTTATCTCATCTTGGCATTTGGTTCCGAATTTTTTTATATCTATCACACGTGCATAATCTAATAGCTTTTCTCCCGTTGCAACACATGGGCATATTTGCTAGTCTAAATAAACTAGCATTTATAATTCAAGTTATGGAGCGACATTGGGGACCCAAAAAAGATAGCATAATGTGCTGAGAAAAGATAGGGGTACACAAAAACGCCTCAAGAGCCGCACGAAGGTGCGCCCCAACCACTAGTCTGTATTCAGCTTGACACTACCAGGGGCGGAGCCAGCGGGACGAGCAGGGGCCTGCCCCCCCCCCCCCCCCCCCCCCCACCACCACCAACGATCGACAAATTTAGTAGCAGCGACAAGTAATTGCCAACGAGATTAGATCAATATATGTACTCGCCCCCTCCCCCCTCCCCCCCCCCCTACTCGAATCCTGGCTCCGCCACTGGACACTACCATGGGTTGGAGGCACCCACCTGGGTGTAGAGTCCGAAGATCGATCACTATTGGTGCCAGTTACTGAGACATACGTTATAGCCGTCTTTCCTTTGCACAGATCAACTCCCGAGTTCAGTTTAAGGCCAACAATTGAGTCTAGATAATTCTGAAGAAAGCGAGCAGAGAGATCAAGTGGAGGACTGGTTTATTGTGTACGACTTCATTACGGACATACCAAATCCTCCACAGGGTTATTAGTACCATGCATCTTGCTAAGTGATGTACACCCATGCGAGGAGACGCGTGCCCTCGTCGGCGTCCAGCTCCGTCCCGCGGCGGTGGCGCGCGGAATGCTCCACTGTGTCCCTCTCCTGTGCACACTGCCTCTCGCGGTGCGCGGCATGCGCCTCCAATTTCGGAGTGTGCGTGTGGGCCAGAGGCGTGGGCACAAGCACCCAGCGCTGGCTGGGTGGAGGAGCAGCTGGCGAGGGAAGGAGGCGGCGCGGGGCCGACGCGGACTATGTTGTCCTTGCATCGCTGCGCATGGGCCAGGAAGGTCTAGCTCCGGTGTCCGCGCTGCGCCAGCGCGGGAGCTACGGCGACGCTTCAGATCCAGAGCCGCCGCTGATCTCCACCTTGGACCGCTCCAACGTAATGCGGAGGGTCATATCCTTCTCGTAGGCTAGGTCCGAGCCGGAGTCGTTGCCGGAGCTGCTCATCGTGGTGGATGGGATCAGAACCGAAAAGGGAGAGGAGTGGACACACACACACACACACACACAGAGAGAGCTAGGGTTTGAGCTCGCCGCTCGGACTGGGGTTTTCTTCTGGGGTCAATGGTGTGTCGGGCCTGTCAGGCGGACGCGCCCGAGCATGCCCGGGCCGCCCTATATTTGGGTTGTATATGAAAGGTGCCGATCAGTCCGTGTGTTTGTCCACGGTTTGAGAGGTCCTGTTGGGTCAATTTTTCTTTTGACCAATTAGTAACAGGATGGCCTGCCCGGACATTTGAGACGGGGACAAGAGGCTCGGTTGTAGATGCTCTAAGAGTGTCGACCTTATTGTAATTGTGTTTTTGATTAAAATTAGCTTAAGAGATATATTTTGTATCCTTCAGCTAACCTATATATTCCCTCGTGTGTTAGATACATTCAATTGAGGGACAAGCATGGGACAAATTTTTTTGGACGGAGGGGTATATTAGATCATCTATCTTTAGATGTGGTCGTGGTGACTCACTTGCGCTGTCAGAGTTCAAATGTGCACTTTCATACATTTATGGCTAATTAACTTGGCACCAGGGAATGATATTATACTCTGTGATGCATTTCACTCTTTTTTTTGACGAAAACTTTCGATTAATTATGCCTAAAATCTAAAAAGTGGCCGCGCGCTATATGGACAGAACGAGCGGCCGCGTTCTGACCGCTCAATCTCGCTCATTGCACGTGGATGACAAGGCCCACCACTACCCGAAGGACCAACCCCCCCCCGGTTTCCCCTAGCTAGCCGCCACTCCCTCACCCCTCTCTCTCCCGCACGCGGCCATGGCAGCCGTCGGATGCTGCTGCTTCTTTGTGCCGCTGGCAGCTGCCATGAGGAGGCGCAGGCAAGGAATCGTGATGGAAATAGTCGTGGTTCTGTGATTGATTGACAGCGGCTCTCTGTGCTCAGACTTGAGAGAGAGAGGTGAGATGGGAAGGTTGGTGGCATGGTTCGTTGTGTATATACACGTAGGTGTTGCCATGGTGATGGATGAAGTGGTTTAGTTAGATTTTAAGACTTGGTTTGTGAGGAGAGAAGTGAGTGGAAGAGATTGTTGGATGGAATTAACCCGGCCGACCATGCATGCATACGTGTAGGTAGGAAGAAGTGTAGTTTAGCTTGCAAGTTACGTATACATGGAGACATGACCTCATGGTTTAATCTGCTGGCTAATTACAAGCTAACCGAATCCATGCAGTGATGTTTAGTTGGTTTGTAATGTAGTCTAGTTGTATATATGTTGATGTTTAGTTGGCAGAGAAGACTAGTTGCACACATATATGCTCAGTTGGTTTGTAACCTAGTCTAGTTGCACACACATTAATATTTAGTTGGCTTGTAATAGTCTAGTTACACACACATTGATGTTTAGTTGGCAGAAAATACTAGTTGCACATACATTCTCAGTTGGCTTGTAATGTAGTCTACTTGCACACACATTGATGCTTAGTTGGCAGTGAAGACTAATTGCACACACATATGCTCAGTTGGTTTGTAATGTAGTCTAGTTGCACACACATTAATATTTAATTGGCTTGTAATGTAGTCTAGTTACACACACATTGATGTTTAGTTGACAGAGAAGACTAGTTGCACACATATATACTCAGTTGGCTTATAATTTAGTCTTGTTGCACACGCATTGATGTTTAGTTGGCAGGACTATTGGCACACGCATATGCTCAGTTGGCACGGCAATGTAGTCTAGTTTGCACACACATTGATATTTAGTTTGCAGGACTATTGGCACACACATATACTCAGTTGGCGCGGCAATGTAGTCTAGTTGCACACATATTGATGTTTAGTTGGCAGGAAGACTAATTCGTCGAAACATCTACTTTTGAAGAGCACGTCGCGAGAGTTTTAATAATGAAAACGGATCTGAATTTCTTTTTTTTTGCGGGTGAAAAATAATTTTCATTTATCACTCAGGATCAATCTCCTTCTTACATAAGTCAGGCACCTCACCTGGTCCTGAACCCAACCATACAACCGTATGTTTCTCAATTCTACCAAAAGCAGCTAGGTAATGGCTAATGCCATTCTGCTCTCTGCGTACATGAGCCAGTTTAACTAATCTCCCGTCTCCCAGCAGTCTCCTAATCTGATCAGTAGCATAGCATAACAAGACCGGTCCCTCTCCACTGCCTTGAGCATATTGAGCGCCATGAGGTTGTCCGTCTCCAATTCTATAGGCTGCTGCGTCCACTGCAAAGCAAGGTTCAGGCCCTCCATACAGGCAAGGAGTTCAGCTTCTAGAGGCTCCACACATGACCTCAGTTCCCTACACGATGAGAAGATAATCACGCCGGAGCTATCCCTCAGGATCATTCCGACACCAGTCGTTCCTGTCGTGGCGCAAAACGAGCCATCGACGTTGAGCTTTGTCCAACCTGCAGCCGGAGGAGTCCATCGTGGTCGCGGCCCAGCCATACCTGTACCACGCAATATATCTTTGCTCGACACCATTGCATCAACTACCTGCTTCCCTCGCGCCCACGCTTGCGGGCGGCGATCTCCTCCAGGCCCGGCGCTGCCGGACCATCTCGTCGCGGAGGTAGTGGTCCCGCGCCCACCGCAGGACGTCCTCGTCGGAGAAGCCGCGCCGGGCTATCTCCTCGTACTCCGAGGGAAGGTCGGGCTCCGGTTTGGGCTCGACGAGGACGAAGCGGCCGGTAGGGAAGGCGTTGTCGCCGATGCGGACGCCGGAGCTGCGGGTGCGCGCGCTGACAGGCGTGCCCTGGGGCTCCGGCTTGACGAGGCGGAGGTGGAGGCAGGGAGAGCCGCCGGACAAGGAGGAGGACCCCCCGGTCTTCATGCGCCTCGGGGTCCAGGAGCTTCCCCGGCGGCGTGAGAAGGACGGGGGAGCGGGGTACTCGAGGCGCGGTGTGTTGCCGCCCTCGATGTACTCGAGGACGGCCTCCAACGTGCGCCCGGGCACGCCCCACCACCGATGCCGGCCGGCGGCGTTGAGCCTGCCGGAGGGCACGACGCCGTTGGTGGCCTCGAGTTGCTCGGCGTGACGGCGGCGAAAATAAGGCTCCCAGAGCGGGCTGTCGGGGACGTACCGTGGCCCCTCCATCGCCGCACGCAGCAGGGACGAGCGGATGCGTGCGATCTCCGCACGCCGCGCCGCGCCGGTGGGTACCGGGGGCACCGGCACGCCGCCGGCGCTGATCCTCCACGCCCCGGGCACCCGCATGTCCGGCGGGACCAGGTACTCGGCCTCGAAAAGGAGGCGAGCCTCGTTTTCGTGGAGATGGCGGCGGCCGAAGCCGTTCGCCGCCGCGCCGTCGCCTGGGAAGCGCTCGGCCATTGTGTGATGAATTGGAGACGGCGAGAGAGAGGAGAGGGAGGAACGACGACGGGGAGAGAGTGTGAGATCGCCGAGTGCGCTGGGGCGCGTCTTATGTAGGCCGAGGCGCCGCCCTTGCGCGTGCCGCCGTGTGTACGCGTGGCGGGCGAGGGAGGGCGAGGGACGCGCGTCATCCGGTCTTCACTGCGCCGCCCGTGAGGCATCAATGGCACAGGCTGACCGGCGCAGCAGCGCGGCAGCTTTGGCATTGATTCGCCACGGGAAACGAGGCGATAAGGACGACGAAGGACCGAGAAGAGAGCCGTGTCGTTGACGCGGCGGGCCCGCGACTGTTTCGCGCCAAAACAGTTCGCCCCGGCACCCCCGGGCGCCCCCCAGCACGCCAGGTTCGGCCTGAATCCGTCGGCGCTGTTTTCGGCTCATGCCGGCGAAAATCAGGCTCCTGGGGAGGCCTTCCTGGGAGCGCGGTCGGAGATGCCCTAATCAGCAGAACCAAGGCTCCTTCGGACTGATGATGGACTAGACCTCGTCGCCGCCTTGCGCCAAGTCCGACGTCAAGCTCCCGGCGTCGGCGATGACCCTTCCCATGGTCATGAGGATGAAAAACACCTGGAACAGCTGCGTGGTGTTGATTTGCCCGCTGACCATGAGCTTGCCTCCGTAGCACAGTGCGAGCACCGCGGCGTTGAACTGGCACAGGCACACCTGCGTCGTGCTCGTAATGGTGTCCTTCCTCGGGCCCACCTGCACGGCCTCATACCGCTGGAGCATCCGCCGCTGCGACGAGAACGCAGTGACCGTTCGATGGACGATGGTTCACCACGGCCTCGCTGGTGAGTTGGCTTCCCTGCACCTGCGCCTTCTTGGCCTTCCTGGAGCCGGCCATCATCAGCACCTTCTTGAAGTAGAAGCTAGAGTTGACCAGCGGCTGCATGGCCATCACCACCGCCGCAAGACACCACGACGGGTAGAGAGAGCGCGAAACCAAGGGACACCGTGGCGCCCAAGTCAATAAGCCTGCGTGGCGGCGCCTCCTCGGACCTTACGAGAGAAATGTATCGAAGGCAAGGGGGAGCAACTAGTTAACGAGCGCTCCTTCGAGAGCCTTGCAACGATCAGCGCCACTTGGCGCGCTCTCAGCCATTCGCCACGTGTCGCGCTCTGGACGCTCCCTTCAGATTTTGTTTTTTTTTTATTTTTCCGCACGCGTTTTCGGCTTTTGGTTTTTTTCTGGTTTTTTCTGACGTTGGTTCCCCCCGGTCTTTTTTAGCTTTTCGATCAAAAAAAATCTGAATTTTTTTTGCGCGAAAAAACACGTTTTCTTTTTTTTTTCTTTCACGAAAGTCACGGTTTTTCTTCCGCGAGGCATGGTTGTGCTTTAGCGAGAGTCACGGCCGTGCCTTTCGGAAACGAAAAAAAACGCGTTTTTTGTTTTTCTTTTCTTTCGCGAGAGTTATGGTTTTGCTTCCGCGAGAGGCACGGTTGTGCTTTCACGAGAGTCACAGCCGTGCCTCTCGGAAAGGGAAAAACAAAACGCATTTTCTATTTTTTTTTCTTGAGAGTCACGGTTTTGCTTCCGCGAGAGGCACGGTTGTGCTTACGCGAAAGTCACGGCCGTGCCTCTCGAAAAGGGAAAAAAATACGCGTTTTCTGTTGTTTTTTCTTTCGCGAGAATGACGGTTTTGCTTTCGCGAGAGGCACGGTTGTGCTTTCGCGAGAGTCACGGCCGTGCCTCTTGGAAACGAAAAAAACGCGTTTTCTGTTTTTTTCCTTTCACGAGAGTCACGGTTTTGCTTCCATGAGAGACACGATTGTGATTTCACGAGAGCCACGGGCGTGCCTTTTTCGGAAAGGGAAAAAACCGTGCTCCCGGTTCGGTTTTTTCGCCCGGTTTTTTTCACCTGGGTTTTTCGTGAAAAAAAAAGTTCGTCAAAACCTATCAACATGGGATCTAGTTTTGAAGATCTCTACGCGAGGAATCCAATCGTGAAAACGGTTCGAGATTTGGACATACGATTTAAGAGATAAAACGTTTTGAATAAACGGTTCTACGAAAAAAATAAAAACTCCCAGGTTGCGACAAGTGACGCACTGCATGTGTGCCACTTGTCACGACCTAGAAAGTGGAGTGTTCTTTGCAACAAGCACTTCTTAATTAGTGATTTCGAGGGCAAGGGGATGGTAATTGGGAAAATTAGGTTCCCGCTAGGTTAATAGGGCTAGCCCGCTTAATTTCTCTGCTTGTCCAATGGGAGACCAATAAGGAGATTAAGTGGGATGGGCTGGTTAGTCCCACCCAATCCTACTCTCACATGCAACCTGAAATGTTTCTAAAAATAAAAACCCTGCAACCTGAAATAATGCGATAAAATACGTTGCAGTAAATCTGGTTTAGTAGTTACTCCCTTTTAGTGATTTATAAATGATCTTATATTTCTTTACAAAGAAAGTACTTAATTGACGGGCTTGAATTCCACCTAACGCTAACCAGTTTCTTAAGAGCAAGTATAATAGAGCTGAGTCAACATGCTATAAGAATTAAACTAGTATATTTCTACTTAGTTGCAGGAAAGAAAAAAGGAGAAAGAAGGTAAGCGGGCTTTTCGTGAAGAGCCAGCTCTAGCACGTGCTCCTAGACACTTTGTGAGAATGAAAAATGGGCCACGTAATAAAAAAGTAATACACTCTTTTGATCTACTATTGTACATGTTAGCTATTACAAAACAGTAAGACAAAGCTACCTACGAGCCTTCACAGTGATTTTGATCTCTCAGCCGTCAGATCATGCCTACGAACGCGTTGGATTTGCTCGGTCGTCAACTCGTTACGCACGTACGGAGAACCATTTTGCGGGCCGCTGCTCCGCAGAATTAGCTGCGGTTCCCGTCGATAATCGGGCCGTAAGATGTCCAGCCCAATTTGCAAAGCATATCATTCGTACATGAACTTGCAGGTCGTCCAGGTCTCTTCATCTATCCCCGAGCGCCGGCCCTATCCCTATCCCTGAGCTCCTCTGTTGGTCGAGGCTGCGCCGCCACCGTCCTCAATCCCGGCGGCGAGCTTCCGCGCCCTCTGATACCCATCTACTCTTCTTCTGCAGGCCCCCATGGCGGGTCTCTTCTTTACTTTATTTTTTAATGTCGTCTCCTGTAGCGTTCTGCCTTGGCGACTGCGGCAGCCGCACGCGCTGCTGGCTTCCATCGCCGATTGTATTCCTCTTGCGTCCGCCTCCATGCGCTTGCAGCTGGTGGCTGTGGTAACGGGACTGACGGCGAAGGAGATTCGACAGAGCCGATCGTGACGAGCACCTCATCCTCCTTTTACTCCGCAGGATCAGCGTCCCCTTTTCTTTTGTGTCAGACCAACAGGGTGCGCGAACAACGTCTCCCTGCCAACAGGCCATAGAAATTAGATTCGATCTGCAACATCTGATTCTATGGTTGATTTCCCTTGATTTATAGGTAATTTTAGCTGGCTTCATAATCTGCAGGTAGGATGACGTACGTTGTTGATTTGTTGTACTGATGCGTGATCGGGCATCTCGGGAGGATGTAAGTGGAACATTAGGTAGGTGTACTGTTTTGTATGACAGATTCCTTGACTTGCAAGTTGCAACGATGGAATTCATGTATTATGCATAGTTTTTCTGAAAGCTATTATGCATAGTTGTATATTTGCATTAGCTTTATTGGTTATATATGAATTTACTAACAGATTATGTCCACCATTTTCATTGTTAAATTGTACCCTGAATAACCTTTGATACTTTAGCAAGTTCTATGTGATTATAAATTCAGTGTGGTGCTACTTTTTGTTGACTATTTGATCAAATGCTCATGTACTTTAAAGATTTACCTTACATCTGCATTTTTGTTCTGGTGCATTGCATGTTTTAGTAAACTGAAATTCCTGATATGCTTGACAGCTGGGCCATGGACAACACATTGCAGAGGCCATTAATATGTAGCAAAGCCATTTTATGAGGTCGTCGTTGACAACAATGTTATGCTCAACTTTGAGAGCCAATCTTCTTTTATCCGTATTCAACTCTTGTTGGTAACATATTCATCTCTTGTTAGGCACGCTTATACGCTGATGTTACATTTTTGCCGCATTTTGATGTTTGTGCATCAGAGAGCTTCCTTGATGCTGGCATCAGCTTGGAAGTTGTTGCTTTTCAGAGAACTCTGGGAACCATATATCCTTCACAAGGCACACAATTATTCAGAAGAATAGTAACCGTTAGTCGTGCTTAGATGCTTCACATTCCATTCTTTTACTGCCCCCAAACGTACTATAACAAACAATCATCTTCGTATTTGAGGCATTGCAGTTTTGGATACTCATACTTCTTACATATATTTGTACCATCTAAATTTATGGCAGATATTTCTCCTATTTTTTATTAAAATGGAAGAGCGCGGCAACGCGTGCCTTCATGTTCTAGTAAGATGGGTTGTAGATGACATGGCACTGACTTGTAGTCAGCAGCTGGCTATATTATTAACCATGCTCTAATCGATAAAATCTTAACAGTAAGTGCAGTGCGAACTCTGGTGCAGAATTGATGCATGGCATCTGGCCTTTGAATTTTTTGTGAGCATACACTGTTAGCGAAACGCATAATTGATTAGTTTAGTTTTGTAGACAGCCGGGTCATGAGAAGGGCGAGCATATCGGTAAAGAAGATTCTGGAAACTTCCACAGTGCCATAGGCCATAGCATCGACGTAGTATATGCATGTCAAACAAAGCAAACAGGCCACGCACTGTTAGATCTCGTGGCTTGCTGATTGCAAAGCTTGGCTTTGACCTAAATATCTCTACCTACTTGCTGCCACCTGGCCTCCATGATTACCAGCAAACCAATCAAGCAAAGCTCTTGTGGCTAACACGTATGCACTCAAGTACTCGGACACGTCCTGTGTCAACTCTCTCTATATATTGGCATACGTACGTACACGTAACGGAGTGAGCCGGTACTAATTGAGGCTGAGCGCGAATTCCGAGGAGACAAATCATAACATGGCTAATTTGATTGTTCCCTCCTTAGGAACATTTTTGTTCAAGTATAAACTCATAAAAGGAAAAACCTTGTCTCCCCTCCCGAGCCCTAGATCGAGTGCCACCAAGCCGCCCCTCACCCCCCTTCATTCCCTTGCGGTCATCGGAGGAGGCTCCCGCAGGGCGGATGGCGGCGGTGGGGTTTTCTCCTCGTCCGGTGACAGGTTCTCACGGTGGATGAGGCTTGTTCCCTTCTGTTGTGCAGTGTGGGGGCTTCCCAAGCAGTGTCTCTGGCGGCAGTGACTGCGGTAGCATCATTGGTGGGATCCCGGGCTTCAGCCCGACGAATCCTTCCAACGACTTGGGAGCGGGGTGGTGGGGTCCCCTTCTTCCTCTTTGGGAGTTCGTCCCCGCACGACTCGGCTCTGTGTCGGCCTTTGATGGTTGCGGTGGTGGTGGGACATCATATTTGTCTGTTTCGACTGGATTCGGCTCATACGCGTTTATAGGCGGTAAGGTTGGTGGCCCTTGCGGCGAGGCAGCACCATTGCCACACTAGAGTTGAGCATTCCAGCAGGCTAGCGACGCTTTTCGGGCCGCTGGCTATGTGAGCTTTGAAGGGGTGGGCTACTCCGAGTGAGGACTTCTCTGGCTTTGCCTGCGTTGAAGATGTGGCGCCGTTGGTCGCTGTCCGCTTTGGGGGTCACCGTGGAGCCCTCCTTATTCCTCCACCATAGCATCTAGGTGTGTGTGGCTGGTTTTTTTGTTTTGGCATAGGCCAGCGTGAACCTCAGACGGTTTTTTTGGTGGCTACCATGTGGATGGTTCGATGCAGCAAAGTCAAAATCGCTTGCTCAGGGATAAGTGACGACGATGACTCTTGCAGGCAACCTTGCCGATGCTCTTCATGTCGGCAATGTGTGTGGACTGCATGTGGGTAGCTAGGCAGGCCGTTGGTGCCTCGTGCTTTGTCGTGTGTCGTGAGTCATGACTGATTTCGCCTGGTTTTCTGTAATTAACTAGGCAATTGTCTTATTCTTAATCAGCCTTTTCTAAAGGAAACTAGGTAGTCACATGCTGATACTGCTCTCGGCTTCTTCATTTTTGTGAATTTCATAAAAACAAAACTGCAATCATAACGTAAATCATGCATGAGGATCTCATTAAAAGGTTATAAGAATTTAAATACATATTGTTATTGATCAAGAATATGTGAAGGACGGGCTGGCGCAGTGGTGAAGTACTCTCATTTGTGCTAATAGGTATTGGGTTCGATGCAGTCCATCTACATTACACTGTACTGCCTGGTGAAGTACTTCCTTCGTTTTTATATATTAGATTTGACTAAAGTCTATCATAACAAATCTATATGATGTGAAAGTATATTCAATAATAAATCTAATGGTATTGATTTGTTATTGTATATGTTAATATTGTTGTTTATAAATTTTGTCAAAGTTTACAAAGCTTAACTTCACCAAAGCTAATACTCGGAGTAAATAAAAACGAAAGGACTACGTATTAATCAACATGCACAGCCATATAACCTCACATACATTTTTTGAATGAATTGACAATTGTTGACTACGCCTGCTGCGCGGTTAACATCACATACATTGAAGATGATCGAGAGACCCAACACAGTAGTACAAGTTGGTAGGCAACAGAAGGCCTAGGAAGCTAGGAAGAGTGACACGTGTGGCCATGGTGCACATTAGTTTTGATATTTCCCCAGCCCAATTATTGATGGGAAAGCTTCAGGACGTACTACATAATGAGTAACATAATGAGAACAAAGGAATTAGGGGGCGATTTGATTATTGATGTGATATCAACTGCATATACTATATATTTGCATTTGTAACTAATAATACTCCAAAATGATTTTTTTTGTCTTGTTGCTCGGCTTGCAATCATTCTGACAACACAAACTTGAGTCTTTTCAGCCACTTCTTGTAACTACGAAAAGGGGTTTAAATGGGTTTAAATTTGTCCATAAAGGCCATGGCCTTTTTCTAACCATCGCATCCTGATTTTTTATTTATTTATTTAAATTTGTATAGTTGATACTTTGCAACCTTTTTGGGAAACATATCGTCGTGTTCGGGTTTGTGATGTGTGGAGTCAGTGCAACAGATGGCATGCCACCGCATGCCACTCCATTGCTAGAGCCAACCCATCGTCATTGATCGCCACAGGAAGTAATCAAGGCCATGGTCCAGCCGAGCTAGCGCCTTGGAGAAGATGCCGTCACAATCGAAGGAACTGCAAATTCAAGAGCGATCATTATTTATCACTGGCCTCACGCCGGAATCGGAGGACGCACTAATGTGACGAAGATGAGGCCAGAGGACCAAACTGCAGAGGAAAGTTGTTGTCGCCTCTGTGCTGACATACCTTGCAAACCATAGTCTCACCGTCCGGAAAACACAGTAGGAATCTACGCCACCGAGCCATCGATATTAGCATAGATGACATTGTCGAGATGTGAAAGCTCGAGGAAAACTTATTCACTAATTTGGCGCAGCCACCTCCATCAAGGATGCGCCACCACAGAACCCTAACCTATATGCAGGCTGACCCCGAGGCACCAGGATAGCCCACCCATCACGTCGCAGTAGTGGTAGGCGGAGGAGAGGGGAACCCACATGCTCAGCGTCGATGGTGGTGGATGGTGGGCAATGGATGCTCGCCCTAATCACCTCTCATGGCAGAGGGAAACGGGGAGGAGAGTCTCTATTTATTTTTTTCCAAGGTTCTTCTACACCGATAAGAACATGAGCTTAACCAGACTATTCTTGAAATAACAATAGTCATTTTATTTTTCGGTGTTATGTTGGTGCATCAAAAAAGGAATTTCGCTAGGAGCTTGTTCGATGGGCTAAACCTTCGGTCTCTTCTGTGAAAAAAATTCTTCTCCACATGGCATGTTTTTTGTTCCCTTCAACTAAGAGTCATCGGTTTAACACATGTTCCAATGTGCCCTAACCCCATGTGATAAATTGTGCAAGTTTTGTTGATCCGTACACATGTTCCGATGGAAGCTAGCATATGGGCGTACTATATATATGATACACTCTCAAAAGGGGTTGATCATGTGGTGTGTTGAATTTAAGCAGAGTACATAAAGCAAGCCATTTCAAAAAAACAAAAACACGGAAGATTCATTAACATGTTTTTTCAAAAGCTTACTCAATAATGTCATACTGCGAAAAGAAACAAACAACAAATTGACAAGCAATTTTCACAAGCATGCATGGTTCAATAGGCACAACAAGGCAGTGGTTTATACGGATGGCACCATGGTTTTGATCCTATCTTGGTATAGCTAGGTAGGGTGTGTGGTGTAGATATAAGAAAGTATGCTCTTAACTTTGCTTTTCCAAAACGCACAGCCATACATGCATGGTTTTCTCACCATATCATTGGTTGTCCTGCACTGCCGGCCAACATGTGCCACAATGCCCATTTGCTCTCATCTAAACAGTGTCCCCCTCCCCCTCTAGCAAATTGCACCCCAAAATATCAGACTCAAATGCAGCACCATCATCCAGCCAGCACCTAGCTTACCCTCTCTAATCAGGCATGCAAAACCACCATACCTTTCTTTACCCCATCTCCATCCATCCAGCCACACACATGATTATTGGAGAGCTACTACTAGTAGTACTAGTGATGCTCACTCTCCCCCTCCCATGCGTGCACTCCCTCTCTCTAGACACACACCAATCATTCTCACTCACATACAACCACAAACCTACACCTACACAACAACAATTTTTTTTAGAGACAACACAACAATTAGCATGCATTTACTCTCTCTCTCTCTCCCCCTCCCCCTATAAAAGGACATCTCATTCACACCACAAGTCCACAGAAACCACGAGCTCAAACTCAAATAAGCCATAGCATAGCAGGGAAGCTAGAAAGCTCAAAGTTAGCCTATACTGCAAACACATGCTGCCGCTGGTGAACATGCAGGCTTCTCCGGAGAAAGAGGCCAGCAGGCAGCAGCAGATGATGACCAAGGTGTCCATCACCATCCTGGTGATGGCGCTGCCGGTGCTCTACGTCTCCGTCCTCCGCGTGCCGCCGGCCACGCTCTTCCGGGACACTACCTTCTGGTTCCTCATGTCCAACTCCATCATCGTCGTCATCGCCGCCGACTCCGGCATGCTCTTCTTCGGCTCCTCCGCTTCCACTTCCCCGGGCGTCGACGACCGCCCCTTCGTCGTCTCCAACTACAACGGCGACGCGGCGGCGGTGCCAATGGTTAGCGTGTCCAGCGACGAGCCGCTGCTGCCTGTGGTGGTCGTCGAGGACCAACCGTTGGTTGTCGCGAGGGACGTCCTCCTCCATAGCGACACGGCCGTGGACAGCCATGCATACGCATTGGTTGTACGAGGCCAAGAAGATGTTCGGCCGAAGATGGCCATGTCCGGCACGCCGTCCCATGCTTACGCCACCGGTGAGGGTGACGACGACGGCGTGACGGTGAAAGCGAGGCTGACGGCGAGCAGGAGCCTGGCGAGGGAGGAGAGGGCAGCGAGGAGGCGGCGGAGCAGGTCCCACTCGCACGCGCTCGTGCCCGACCCGGTGGTGCAGGACAAGAGCGTGGTCGTCGTGAGGGACGACAAGCTCCGGCGCACGGCCACGGAGGGCCGGCGCCAACCCACGGTTGCAGAGGAGGAGGAGAGCGAGTACTACGCGCGGCTCTCCGACGAGGAGCTCAACCGGAGGGTGGAGGACTTCATCACCAGGTTCAACAGGGAGATCAGGCTGCAGGTCGAGAAGGAGGAGCTACAAGCCTGATCTGATCGATGAAACCTCAGCCCCAAAACGCAAGAATTCCACAGGAACCAGTCCAGTTCCTGACGGTCGAAAAAAATTCCTGCCTTCCAAACGGGACCTCAGCCGAAGCTTCGTGCCGCCATGTCGCGACGCGTGTCGCGGCGCGACCATGTACATGTTGTTCTTAGGAGGTTGGGGGTATTAGCTGGCTAGTAAGTTAGTAAGGAGCTTCCACTTTTTTTGGGTAGATCTTCTGGTGCAGATGGAGTGAGAGTGAGTGAGAGGTACATCAGCGAGAGAGAGATTGTAGCACTTCGATGAGGCTTTGTAATATTTTGCATGCATGAGAACAGTGAATAAACTAAGAGAGAGGGAGCAAGGGAGATGGATTAGTAATACTATATATGTGCTGTGTCATTATCTAAAAGATTATGCTATATCTTGTTTACACTAGCTTCCATTGACAAACAAGCTGTACTCTGTCTGTACTTCCTGCAGGAAGATCTTGCCCTGTGGAGAATGGTCAGAAAGTGGGCCCACCTCAAGAGAAAACTATATTTATACACAGACACCCAAATCTTGGTCATGTGCAGTAAAAATGCTAAAATGGAAACTTTAAGTCAGTTTGAGAATTTTTAAACTGCCCAGTTGTAAGTTGGATAAAAACTTTAAGTCTGCTCACTTGATCTCCTTTGGCGAATCAACTGAAGATCCTCTTCTGCAATCAACTGAGGGATCTTGTTTTTGCAATGGACTGTCTCTGTGACAAGATCTTGTCCTGGAGATCTACACAAGTACACAATCGTTTTTGATTAATGGCTCCCGAGGAGAATCTAAATCTGTTATTTTGTAGTGTATCATTTATTGGTTAATCTGCCTTGACATGAGGATCCAGATGCAGGGGAGGAGCAGAGCAGCTGCATAAAATTAAATACTAGGAGACAGTGAAACAGCTCCTGTCATATATTAGTACGGCTTGCCTGCCTAATTGCACTATGAGTGAGTAGTAAGTAAGTAGTAACTCATGACATAAGTAGGGAGTTTAGATCTTGAGGTACTGTGAACAACAGTCAGTTGATGGGCATCAGGCTCTTAGATATTTCTTGGGATGAACAGGGTTAAAAATATTTGTTAATTTGTTCACTGTTATTTGGTGGTGTTAACTGTTAAGTGAGCATGAGTTCTTTCTTTCCCATCTTAACACAAGGAAAAAGTCTTCGTTGCAAGCAAATTAAGCAAATGAGTAAAGTAATTAACCAATCACTTACTACTTAGCTGGCTTGCTCCATGGTTAATCAAGCTCTATTTTATCATTTTGTTAAGCTTATGATTGATGGCTTGCTAGAAAAGGTCAGAGAAGTTATCTTAACACCACATCATCACCCAACCGTAATAAAGTAGAAGACGGGCATTGACATAGCTACTGATTACTCTGAGGTGTCATGCCACGTCTGTAATTCTTGTGACATGAAACTTACTAAAAACTGTGTAGTCAGCATGAATGATTTGAACTAGCTGGTGAGCACTCTCTGATTGAGATGAATCAAATCATGTGGAAATCATGCACTACAATTATTTGGAGAAAGCAATAAGCGAGACCAATATCAGGTCGAATTCCAAGATGTCACGGGATTCATTTCGCCCCCTGCCAAGGGCTTCAAGTTTGCACACAAAGATAATAAACCCTCTAAATATATGTTGTGTCGGCTCGATTCACTACAAAATGTGTTCCATTTTGAGCCCCTATTTATCATCGGTGTTGTTGTGGCTACTCCCATGTATTATAGTTCCTCATGCTGAAATTAGAATTTTTATATATATCGTGTGACAGCTTGGGCAGCAAGATCAAGCCAAACCACACCATGCTGGAAAGAACAAGCTGATCTGATCGACTGCAAAAGTTAAAATTTAATAATGTGTTGTCTCATCATGTGTATACACCAACACCAACCCATGGTTGCCTTGGAGATAAGGCACAAAGCCCATGCGTGCGCCATCTGGTTGAAATGGTTAAGGATGGGCACAAATACAAGCAACAAGACAACACACTTGTGTCTAGCATATCAGATTTGACTTTGTCCCACACGAAATATCCTTGGCTTGACCTGATTGCACGCCTAGATCGCGATATGTGTGAATTGATCCAAGCCAGAAGATCGGTAAAAGTTTTCGGCGAGTGTCTGCTTTTTAGCTACCAAACCTTGATACTTTTACATTAGTTACTCACTCACTCCATACGAAGTGTCCAATTATAAGCTTTATCTTGGATATGTTGGGCTTTCGAAAGATTGTTCATGGTTCTTTGGAATGCTTTCTGAGTGAGGTTTCCTCCGACGCTGCTGTGGCTTTTTCAAACCATATCTGTTCGCCGATATGTTCACGTGACGGAACGATTTGTTGAGAATGATCTTATTGAGATGAAACGACAAAATACCGCTGAATTACTAGGAAAAAAGAACCTTTAGATAAATAGAGTAGGCAGCATATCACAGGAGCACACCAAATTAAGAAGCGACCCTTATGCTTAAAATATCTTCTGGAGCCTTGACACGTTGGAAAACTTGGACCTCATGTGTTAGACTCTGCAGGCCGACTGCAGGACACCTCGCCAAACTTAAAAGTGACCCCCGTGCACTGTAACCTATCAAATTTGGTTGCCTGCACCCAATGGCAGCACGTACCATAGGCATTTGTTGCACGGAAATGCAGTCGAAAGCGAACACATTGACGCAAGGACGAGACATTTAGGGCAACGAACAACGCACCAAGAATATTGCTGCAAAGAGGACAAATAAAGACATGATTTATCTCTATGAGGTACCTTTCAGTCAGTCGTTTTCTTCTTGGCATATGCATCAGGCTAATGCAACTGGTTGAGTAAAGCGCAGATTTGTAAAGATCTCTTCTTGAGAAGATCTTGGGATGAGCACATGTGTGATAATTTTTTTTACTAGGTCTAGGTGCATAGTATTTGTTGCATATGTAATCTTTTACCACTCCTGGTTATTAACCAAGAATGGATCCTTGATTGCATGGGTTCTTCATGTGCCACATCCTCTCCAGATTATAACGGTGCAAACTAACCAAATATTTTTGGGATCTGACACACTAGTATGAGAAATGAGTACAGCTCTATATAGAAATAAGATAGTAGTTTCCGCTTAAATTCGGAACAGATAATTCTTCTATTAAAATGAGATTAAATCTCAATGTCAGAAAAAAAAGATTAACTGCAAACAAGGTAATCGGCAAAGGTAAACATCCAGCTAAGCACAGGCTGAGTTGATTAGCATGGACGGATGGGGTATCGACAGGTGTCGTGCCACCGGCCGACCTCTTGTGACTTGACTTGTAAGCCGAGGTGACAAGAGCTAGCACCAACTAAACTGGCGGCGGTTGGCTCCACCTTTCCTAACCCTGGAGATGAAGCTCAATCAGGGAGCCTGGCCATGCCTCCCTTGACGGAGACAAACGTTTTGCTCCTTTCATCTTAGAGCTCCAAACAATAGGTCTTATCGTACCTTCTAGCAGCCTCATTTTTTTCGCCAAAAAAAGAGTTTTATAAATTAGGCAGAAATTTTACTAGAAGCCTCAAACAAGCACTCATTATTATTATTTTTGCCAAAATAGAGCTTTATAAATGCTGCCTCTCTGTTCTGCCCTCTGACGGACCACAAAATATGCAAGTTTGCATGACGTCGAAAAATGGGCGTGTACTACAAGTGAAAAAAGGATCAAACTGGTAACCCAAAAAAAGTTCAAACTGTTGAGAACTTGGAAGCTCTTGCCCAGGTGCTCTTTCCTTGATGATGCCTTGGACGTGTGACAGTATGAGCTGAAAGGGATAAACATGATCGATCTGGGATGTTGAAACGACCAGCCTCCCAATAATGCAGCAGAAAGAGATGGCTGGCAGGCCGGCCGTAGAAGAATCTACACTGCTGGAGGAAAAAGGCTACTTGGGCGGCGGAGTCCGGCAGAAAGAGTCGGACTCAGATGTACTGTACTGTTCTCTCGACCCAATTGCACGTACGTGCCTTCAAGGAAAGGGGTGTGCATACATTTCCTACAAGGGAAAAGCGACGTTTGGTTGTATGGTTAGGGTGGTTGTCCTATCAGGATCAAGGATCAACGCAATACCCTCAAACGATCTCACTCAGGCCCTAGACTAGAAGCCTTAGGCCACCATTGATCCAATCTAGGAATTTCACAGCACGCGGTTTAACTCCGGCAGGGAACAGAAAGAAAAAATCCTACGAGCCAAAGAAGCCAGAATTAAAATTCTACGTACGAAACAAAGAAGGCCAACATTATTTCACAAAAAGGAATACCACGCTTGGAGTCAGGCAGCCCCTGCTTTTTGAGATGAGACTGATTCTTGGTCTTCCTGATGGGAACAGGAAGGAGCATCAGCCAATAAATCAGATTTCCTTTACCTTAAGTTGCTTCTTCACAGGTGTTGACTGGCCAGCTTCCTCATGTAGTCATGAGCGCTGTGCTTTTGATGTGACCTGTGTACTGTATGCAACTCCAGCTTCATTTCTTTTCTCTGAGGTTCTTATTAGCAACCATCACCTTCTAACCTTTTTACACTCCAGTCATCACCAAGTTTTTTTACATGGAGAGAAAACAGAGGATGCTTATCCAGAAATAAACAACTTGGGCTCTTGTAACAAGACGCCAGTAACAAACTAAGCCTGGGCATTGGCACGCCGGCCTGTCGGGCCCAGCCTAAAAGCCTCGACGACATCCGGGCCAGACTTAGGCTCCTCTTTTAGCCCCAAACCCAAAAAACCCTAACAAAGCTTTTTTGATATTTTTTAAAAAATAGGTATAATCCTTCATTGATTATTCCGAAAATGATTTATTTATTAATTTTGAAATTATCAAAAGTAGCCATTTTCTTGGCCTGGGCCCAGGCTTGGCGTTTCCAGCTTTACACGGCCGGGCCCTTCCCGAAACAAAGCTCTGCCCAGTCAATGCCCAGGTTTATAGCAAACAAATGATTGCTGGAGAGACCAAAAGCCTGGCATCCGGGCCAGGCTGGGACTTCTCTTTTCGCCCAAAAAGGCCCTAACAGAGCAAATTTTTTATATTTTTTTTTAAAAAATAGGTATAATCCTTCATTAATTTATTCTGAAAATGGTTTATTTATTAATTTTTTAACACAAAAAACAACTATTTTCCTGGCCTGGGCCCAGGTTTAGCATTTTCAGGTCGGGGCTTTACAAGGCCTGGCCTGAAACGCAGCTCGACCCACTCTCAATGCCCAGGTTTGCAACAAACAAATGCTTGCTGGAAAGACCAACGTTGCTATGAGACTCATTTTGTTGGCCCAACTCTCTCTCACATCAATATTTTGCTACAGTATTATTTGTCTTACTAAGGCTCTAGTATTGGAGAGCTTGTTACTGTTGATGAGATGAGATCGTATCTTTTATCTTACCAGAACCTCTTGAAGAAGCATCATTGAGCAGATGGCAGTAAAGAATGTAGCAACGAGACAACTTGCATTGATTGAACAGAGAATGTACATCGGAGCTAATTAAATGTTTAATAAAACCTGTTGCTCACATCAGTTCCATACACTATGAGATTCGGTACCGACCGTACAACGGTGTCGATAGGGATGGCGAAGTTCACCCCAGATGAAATTCCAGATCCTGCAAACACAAAGACACGAGGATCCGTCAGTGTGCAGACAAGCTTTTACTTCAGTATATCTGCTGCACTGAATCCTGCGCACTGAGAGATGGTCCACTGGTGGCTGTACTACACGTAGCTCTACATTTCAGTTGTGAGATCTGCCCCAAGAGTTATGTGTGCCAGAAGCAGGGGTAGCATCATGTCAATCTAGGTACTTACATATCAAGCTGGTGATCTATGACTACTAGTTTCTAGCCGGTACAACCAATAGGTTTGACGAAGTTGCTGTGCACCTATCATTAAAGGAGTGAAAGTGATCCACCACACCATCTATGGAATGAAAATAGTGTAATCTTGATAGCGAATGTGCTTGAGTTTTGTAGAAGAAGAAAAATCTAACTTCCCGGAGAACCAAGGCAGAAAATGGAATAGCTTAACAACGGCGTAAGACACTTTGCCTACCGCCTAGGGAATATCATGAAAGGGAGAATAAATATTGATCTTGACATTCTGTTAACCATTCCTTTCCTTTTTTTATTTTTTTGAACTGAATATTTCATCACATAGAAAACAGGGCTTAATAGAAGAATTCACAAGGCATGAAGTTGCATTGCTTCGGTTAGTGCTACAATATGTTAACAGAAGATACTCAAGGATTAGCACATACTTATTGCAAATATTATTACCTGCCGTACTTGCTTTCATTGTGCAAAAATAAAGCCTACTCTAAACCATGCCATGTAACAAAAGGAAAGCCAAGGTGCCTCAACAGTCAAGACAGACAACAGGAGGGAAAACAAAATATCTTCAGCAAACCATCTTTTGATATTGATGCAATACCTTTACGTGTGAATGTAGCTGTATTAACTCCAATTACATGGCCATAAGAGTCAATTAGTGGGCCTCCTGAGTTACCTGTCGATATTAGCAAATATTGTAAATATTGTTATATATTATTCAATGCATGTTAGAGGTCAAACTGAGCTTATGTGGTCAATGAATTGTGCACAATGAGGAACGAGACTAAAGAAATGAAAAAAAATGGAACATAAGTGATAAGAGGAACAGTAGAATAAGAAACACATAGTTACACACCAACTCTTTCGAGGATTAATGGGCTGGTGCCTCCTAAACGGTAGTTTATCACACTGAACCATGAGATATGCACACTGAAAATTTGATCTCTCCCTTCAACTAAATGTGCTTCTATGGCTTTGTATGTGACCTTTTAAAAGCAAAAGGAGGTTGGTGCAGTATGCATGTGGTGTATTTCTACGTATGGAGGGATGCAAATTACAATCCAACTATTAATGCCAACTTGACAACCCCAGAAGGTCCCTATCTGACTATCTCCCTGCAGTCGGAACACATCACAAATCCTTTTAGCAGACACCATATCTAGTACTAGTATAGATAGACCTTAGCAGACTAGCAGTACCTCCACAGCTGATTCTCAACCTTAACTAGACTATTGTCAACATATATACAGAAAATATATCAAGAATTTCAGAACAGTTAAGATCAGGACAATGGGGCCATCAGTCCACTGACTAGCTAAGGGTATCAAGAAAAAACCTCCTGACTTTTCTTTTCTAAAATCTCATTGAGAAAGTTATACAGAAGAGTTTAGTTATGGGTTTTAATTCCTGGATTTCATCCACCAAGAAGGATTACGCATTTGGGCCAAATAGATTCACCCATGCTGTCCCAAAAGGTTACTGTCTAAACTCTAAAGAACAATCCTTCACCAACAAGTTATTATCCATAGTTCCATACAATATAAGCGTGTTCCTGTGTAATTTACTGGCAATACATGATATGCAGTGAAGCAAGATATTACCAGCATTTATAGCAGCATCTGTCTGTATGGCCCCACGAATCACCCTCCCATTGGGAGATGGTATCTCCCTCCCCAGTCCACTAACTACCTATAGGATACTTCAGATCACAATCAGATAATCAGAATACTTTGACATATCAAGGGAGCTTTAAAATTATTCAAAATTCCTGGGGTGCATCCATCTTGGAATGATGAACCTCCGGCAATTTAAGTAGTTGGTACTTAGCAAGGAAAATGGATAATTTTAAGGTGGCATTACCCCAGTAGTTAAGGTGTGTTCATATCCTAAAGGGTTCCCAATGGCAAAGCAGCTCTGCCCAACTCGTAAACCCTGTGACGTGCCAAGCAGAGCAGGCCTCAACTTATCACCATCAATATCAACCTGCAGAACAAATCTGACTTCAAAGAGTGCAACATGGAACCAAATTCATATCACTACAACTGCACTACTCCAGCCAAAAGAAGTACAATTGCAAACCTTCAGAACAGCAAGATCATATGTTGGATCATATCCTATTAGCCTCCCTTCCTTTGAGTAACTAGTGCCACTTGAATCCTCCAAGAACACCTACAAAACCATTAAACAATGGCTAAAAAAAGGCATATACAACAGTCTCTCTTCTCTCTCTAAAAAAGTCATAAAAGGCAGAACCGCAGAAGTACTATCTTTAATGACTAGACTGTAAGAACGGAAGGGAGAAACCTTGCAGCGATGAGACTCAGATCCATCCCCAGCTAATTTTGCAACCACATGGTAATTTGTCACCTGATGCACCAACATAAACAATCAATTAGAAATTTCAACAACAGATTAGATGATTCAAGATGAATAATATTCCCGCAGTGTGTTCTAGCGAAAGACAAACATTACGTAGAAGTTCCAAGACAGATAGTTACTGAAAAGTCTTGCGGTATAACATGATTAGAAGTATGGTTCTATCAAAGTTTTAAGAATCGATTTAAATTAGTGAAATGTATCTGGTTGGAGACATAAAAGTAAAGTAATAGTGGCATGCCAAACTTAGTCCAGAGATCAAAGGTTCTACACTCAATGTGAGTGAGTGCGTGAATCAACTCTGCGGGTTTGCATCAAACAATGCAAGCCTGCATCCGCACAAGCAAATAAAAACCCAGAGTAAGAAGACTACAACCGAAGACAAAAGCAAAAGGCTGCACAAGGGGGGAAATGCCACTGGAATTGCCAATTTTTGTACTTGTGCGGTACCAGATATCATTGAGATGTCAACCGAGCTCTAATTCTGTCACTAATTCGCATCAAACAGTAACCAAATCGCACGCACAACGTCCGACACTGTCTGCTCCCATTTTATCTGAAACTCATAAAACTGAACCCAAAAGGAAGGAAGATTAAGGCGCTCACAATGTGGCCCAGGGAGTCCCACACGAAGCCAGAGCCGGTCCCCTCCACCGTGGCGCCCCCCTCCTCGTCCTCCACCGGCTGCGCTCCCCCGCCGTCACGTCCCCGCCTCCGCGGCGGCGGGGCGACTAGGAGGTCCTTGATGAACACCACAGACGGCGTCGCCTCCTACATACAGTGACAGACAGAGAGAGGTATTTTGGGGTTTCGCGAAATGCTCTGGTGAAGCGGGGAACAGGAATTTGGGGATGGCGACCGTACCTCGAAGAGGCGGACGACGTGGGGCTCGTCGACGTCGTCCTCGGCGCGGGCGGGCAGCGGAGGGGGCGCGGCGACGGTGGCGAGCAGGAGGAGCGCGGCGGCGGTGCCGCGGCGGGTGGGGGAAGGGGCTGGGAGGTGTGGGGTCCGGCGCGTAGGCGGGGGCGGGGGTGGGGCTGGGCGGAGGAGGAGGCGGAGCAGCGGCTGGAGCGCCATGTCGCGTCGAGGGGAGAGGCGCTCGTTCGTTCGCTCCAAGCGCGCCCGCTATCTGATGCGTGGGGCCGGGAGTGAAGCGAACGCGGTCAACGTCTGTTTACGCCTTCCTAGTCGGAAAGCGGGCATGACCCACGTGAACCTCTTCGACTAAACTATTGCTCTTTCTCTTCTGCAACCTCTTCGACTAAACTATTGCTCTTGCATCACCACATCTTTTTTATTATTCAAAAAAAAAACAGGCATGTGTTTCACTCCTGCAGCCTCTTGGACTAAACTTCTATGTTGGAGAAAAGCTTCCATCGTCCATGGAAATAAGCACGGAGCGGTGTATCTTTTTTCCGACTTCTCCCTATCGCGGTGGTCCAATAGTGCGATCACAGGAGTTTTGATGACCAACATAAATGTTTCCAGTGACGGAGCCAGAAAAATAGAGGAGGGCCGAGTATTGTTAAACCTTGTTGGGGTGGGCCAATCCATCAAAAGCACCCATTTTTAGTAAAAAAAGTACTGCTACTATTCATATAGTAGACCAAAATCACAGATGTTGGGGGGGGGGGGGGGGGGGGGGGGGGGGGGGGCAGGGCCCTGGCTGGCACCCCCTGTCTCCACCACTGAATGTTTCTCCCTATCTTCTGTCTATCGTGATGATCCAGTGATGTGAAGTCAGAAGTATGGCGTAATGTTTTTTCTTCTTGCTTCCACGAGGGTCCATCATCTTTCTCACTTTGTGTGTGTTCTGACACAAAAAATTATTTAGAGAAAATAGTAGCATGTCGTCTCTTTCTTCCGAGAGTCATCCACTCAGACTACTGCTCTCTCCACCACTTGCGAGCTAAATTACTCGCTTATTCATGCACCATCGTTTTTTTTATGTTATTTGGAAATAGCAGCATGTTTTCCTCTCCTATAACCTCTTCGGCTAAACTTCTATGTTGGAGAAAAGCTGCCAAAAACCATGGCATAAGTATAGTTTTAAGGTTTTCTTACTTACATAATATTAGCGAGGAGCTGGGAAGTTCTTTTTGTTTATTTAGCAGCATTTTTTGTGAGTGCAACATTTAGTTTTATTCCATAGTTGCAACGGTTACAAACTTACAATCCTATGCTACAAGCTGCTCGATACATAGGGTTCCTTGCCGTAGCCAACATGTACTACTAACTTCCGAACGACCAAAGTCTGTGAGGCAATGAGCAACCCATGTGTACTATTAGACATAATGGGAAATAAACTCAGAATTTATGTCCATAATATAGAACTTATATCTAAGTTATCCTCCTCTCTTACGTGGAGTCAGCTATCCGGCAAGCTTTGGTGTCCGCCATATCTATAGTTTGTAGTCTAGCAGACATATTTCCTGTCACGTGTACATACATACTCGTATACTAGCTACATAGCTTTCTACTTTATAAATTTCGTCACACCTAAAGAATATTTCTGCCTCCGCCACTGCCTCTCCTTTTTATCCGAAACATGCTAGAGACGAGCAGCGGCGGAGGCAGAAAAAAAACAGAGATAGAAGACTAAGAAAAAAATAAAATTGGAAAGAAATCTAAACAAACAATAATTATGAGCAAATCAAATGCAATCCTTTATACAACAAAAGGGAAATGAACATATAAAAACGGAAAATGAAAGGAATAGAAAATAAAATATAAAAACAGGAAAAAGGAAACAAGTTTTCTTTAAGAAGGAGGAAAAGGGAAAACATTCTCCTCAAGTAAGAAAAAGGAACAAGGAAACAAGTAAGAAAAACGACATGGAAAGAACAAAAAAAGATGATAAAAAAAAGGAAGTCATCTAATGGGCCGGCCCAAGAAGTGAAACAGAGGTAGGGTTCCATCCGCAATTCCCCAATCCCCCAAACCTCTGTCGCTGGGTCTCCGGCGAGCTCTCCGGCCATGGCCAAGCTGAGAGCCAACGCCAGCACCGGCCATCTCCGCGTCTACGGTACGTCGCTGTCTGATGATGGCGCCCTGCCGTGGAAGGAGAGGGAGCAGGACACATCACTCCTCCGCAAGATCGAGCACCACCGCGACGAAGCCGTCAAGCTGCTCGCCTCGCACCTCTATCTGCGACGGTTCCTCGATGCGGCGACCTCCGTCGGCCTGCTCGATCCGGTCTCCAACATAGTCGTCAGCGCCCTGCTTGCCGCCGCCGCAGATCCCGTCGACGGGGCCTCGGCGCTCGTCGGCGTCGACAAGGACATGAAGCAGCGCTCCCTCGACGGCCTCGTCGCCTTCCTCACATGCTTCTTCCCTCACCTCACCGACTGGGAGGCCGTCAGGTACCTTGTCCTCGCCGAAGCCGGCCCCCTCATTGCTGCGCGCATCGTCGTCGAGGACCGCCGCACCAAGTGCTTCCGCCCAGGCTCCGCGGCCACCAATGGCGCCCTCAAGCTCGCTCTCAAGTGCGCAATGGTGGCCGCCAAGCATCCGTGTCCCTCCGAGCTCGCAGGCGTTTGGCTGTCCTTGTGCTCCTCCCTCGACACCCTCGAGAAGGCCGTCTCCTTGCTCTCGGCGGTGCGGCCCAATTCCCCCGGCGACATCCTCCACACTCTGGCCAAGCAGACGGCAGATGTCCCTTGTCCTGCTCCTGTTGGCATAGCCAGCAGCCTCATCAGGCCATGGGAGCTTGCAGCCCGTCGCAGTGAGCGCGCCGCCAAGGTGACCCACCAGTATTCTTGGTCACTAAGGCGAGTGCTCCTACATACGATCCATGGTTTCTACCTGCAGGCACTGGCCAGGTTGCCGGGCGGCGAGCTGAGGTCTCGTTACCACCGTAGCATGCTCAAGGCTGGCCATTGCTACGGCCCTTTCGATCCTGTCACCAACATCATCGTTAACACCATCTGGTATGAAGCCACCTTCCCACCACTGAGTCAACTGGACGAGCTCGACATCCTCGGCACCTTGAACCTGATGCGGATTGAAGCACAATCCTTTTACGGACTTGTCTCTTTCCTCTGCACCCGTGACAAAGATCTCAACGCCGATCAGGCCATAAGGTTCCTGCTCAACACGGATCTCAACATGACCGCGACAAAGCACTGCAGCAGTGTCCAGGAAGAACAAGAAACCTTCAGGGCTGCTGCAACTGCGGCATGGCACCCCAGACCCGATGCCCAAGCAGGATTCCTCAGCTCTTGCAAGACGCCTGCAGTCCTGTCACTGCTGTCAGATAATGGGGGACAACAACAGCTCTCTTCTCAATGTGTCCAGCAGCTTGCCATGCTATTGTCATCTGCTTTCCATTCCACTGGCATTTTAGTCCAGCAGAAGCAACCAGTTGCTATTTATAAACGACGGCTCGATCTTACCATGTATGAGGGACGCATACAGCGAAGGGCTCATAGAAGAATCTCCAGAAAGGTCAAGGCTGCACTAAGCAGATATGAGGTGCAGAATTCAGTGAGTTAGTTTATCCCTCAGATACCTCTATATTTGTTTGTGTCCAAATTCCATCAACCAAAATCCTACTTGATCAAACAGCTGGTGGAACTTGCTACCGACCTCCTTTGATTAATTAATTACCCCGCGGACACCTAAGCACTTTTTAATAGAAATTCCATCAGTTAGAAGGCCTGCTTGATCAAAATATGTGGTGGAACGAACTTGCTGCTATCGACCTCCGTTGATGCTTATTAGCTTGTCTGAATAGGCTGCATTTCTTGTGATAAGCCCATAATGTCCATTTAGGTATTCCTTTTGATTATCCCGCTGAGCCGTGGCCACCACAGCACCATGTAAACAGAGTTTGGACAAGGCCAAGAAGATTTTTGTTTGAGTGCATGATTTGAGCTAACACTTGGACCAATGGGCTGGGTGGCAGTAGAAGCATTGTTGGTGGGAGATGTAGAGTAGTTCGCAAAGTAGTGCTATAAGAGCAAATTTGCTATGAGAGCGAAGTTGTTTTAAAAGATGAGCAATTAGTTTTCTCTTAATTCTATGCCACATTTGCTGATTTGCTCGGTTTTTTTCCCCATCTTATAGGAACAAGCATGTTATCAGCTTCATGTGGTCTGCGGTGTGAATACACATGTGTCTGGTCCTGACGAGAGTATGCACTCCATCATGATGCAAAAGAAAAAAGATCCTGTTGAAGAGGACTACTACCACCACACACATGCCAACTTTCTGGTGACCCGGAATGTTGGCTCTGTAGGTTCAGTTCCAGTACTCTTCTTTGCTGAGCTTAGCAACAAGAACGACGACCAGGATAGCCAGCTTCTATGCTGCCCTGTGGAGTTTCCACTACCAGGGGCTGGTGTATATATATATATATATATATATATATATATATATATATATATATATATATATATATATATATATATATATGCTCCCGTTCTTTTGTTTAAGATTCTTTTTTCATCAGATTGATAATGATCTTCATTAACTGTTCTCATGCTCATACCGCACACGGCTACCCATATACTCCCTCCATCCATCCATCCATTTGAGCCCATTTGAGCGACAAGCTTTTTGGGATGGAGGGAGTATATGATAATACACACACACACACACGCACACAGTCAGCTAACCAGAATCTAACTTCTGAAGTCAAGATAGAAAGGATATGTTTATATATTCTGCAGGTTAAATACCAGTGGTGCCCTTTTTGTTGTAAAAAATAAGTGCATTTAAATCCATGCTATGATTACTAATTATGGTCTGCATATGTGTGGCAGAACCAGTGCGCTGCCTTTTCTGCGAGCAAGAGGGGATCAGGATTGTACACCCGGCTAGTGGGGAGGGATTCCATGGGCACGAGGTGGAGTTTGAGAAGATGGTTCGCGGGGAGGATTTATTCGAAAATGTCGACTATCCAGAGGAGTACGACAATGATCGCATACTAACTAATAGCAAATTTGTTACGGACACTGTGGCTGATGGACTCGATGAGGACTGCATGTACCTTGGTAGCGATGACTTCAGAATCAAGGAATCCGACGGTCATGAGTCGGATTATTATGGAAAGGAGTAGTATATATAGTCACGGTATGGGGTGTCGTATTCACTTCACTGATTATCCTTGATTAAGTTGTAGCTAGTTTGTTTATTCATAGTTTGCTCCTTCCTTTTATATTGGGCAGGTCTTCTGAAAGGAGGTGATGAAACCAAGCTTGAGGAAGCGGTCAATCAGTTGATGGCGATGGTGACGTCGCTTGCTGGTCAGATACTTGATGCTCCGGAGGAGTGTGACAATGTCGACTATCCGGAGAAGTGTGACAATGACCGCATACTAAGTAATTGCAAATATGTTACAGACACTGTGGCCAGTGGACTCAACGAGGACTGCATGTACCTTGGTAGCAATGTGTAACACCCCTGTCCTGATCGAGGTGATTGGAGTAGGTTGGGAAAAGGGGATCAGGGTAGGTGAGGAAAGCGTGAAGAGGAAGAAGGAGATGAGAACGACAGCAGAGAGGGATGAGGAATAATTCTCGTTTCAACAGCCTGTTTGATCTTGCATACATCTGCCTCTTAAGTACAGGACTCACTCACGCGGTTCTCCACCAGAGCCCACCCACGCCCCTGGCCTTGGGCCCTACATGTCACACACACACACACACACACACACTCTGACCTCAAGGTCCCACATGCTAGTCACACAGTAGCACTAGGTGTATCTGGTGTGACACAATGACTTCACCATCAAGGAATCGACTGTCATGAGTCGGATGAGTATGGAGGGGAGTAGTATATTACATATATAGAGAACGGTGAGTGGTGTAGTATTCACTTCACTGATGATCCTTGATTAAGTCGTAGCTAGTTTGTTTCATAGGATCAACAAGTCTGTTGGCTAGTCCTACAGATATACAGGTTGACATCAAAAGGTTCTTGCTAAGTCACCCATAGTGATTTTGATGAAAAGTAGTACATGTGGTTGCCAACTCTGGAAGAAGGATGAAAGCAAATCGTTTTCAGCCCATTAAAGACCTGTTTGCTAAAAGATTGTCTCCCTGGAATGAAGAATATCTTTCTATGGGAGAAAAGGAGATTCTTCTTAAATCTGTAGCTTAGGCTTTACAAACTTATGTAATGGGGATTTTTAAGCTGGCTACAAGGTTCCATGATGATTACAGAAAACTTATTAAGATTTTTTGGTGGGGAGAGGATGAGGGTCAGCGAAGTGTTGCTGGGCGTGGGATACTTTGACTTGATCACTAAACCCAAAGAAACAGGTGGCACTGGCTTTAGAGACACCACTCTCTTTAATCAGGCTTTGCTGGCTCGCCAAACATGACGACTGATCCAATACCCTCAAGAGTTTAGCTGCAAGACTCATGAAAGCAATCTACTACCCGAGAGGTAATTTATTAGAAGCCGTATTCGCGAATGAAGCTTCGTCTGTGTGGTATGGTATTGAACATGGCCTGGAGCTGCTAAAAAAAGGTGCCACCTTGAGAGTGGGATATGGTAAGTGCATCAGGGCCTGGCGTGGTAATTGGCTTCCCCGAAATTACGCGAGTATCATCCTTAACATGAGCGAGCTTGATGATTGAAAAGGGGATTTTCCTGCCTGGCATTATGAAAGAAATGACTTTTCTACCATATGTGTGACTAAGGCATAGCCTAGTGGTGGGAAGGGGCTGATGTATTCCCACCCACCCAGGTTTAAGGCATGGTACTTGCAATTTGGGTTTGTTGCACCAACTATACTGTAGGGGCTTCCCTTACAATCTTTCTGTCAAAAAAAAGACTTTTCTACCCTGATGATTACCTACACATTTGCTTACAGCCTCAAGAATGATGAAAGTGCAAAACCTGGGACAAGTGCGGCACAAGTGCGGCGGGAGATTGCTCAAGAAAGATGTGGAAGCTAATATGAAACTCCACTGCTGAATAAGGTGAGAATTTTTGCTTGAAGAGTTAGCCTGGGACAACGCTTGTCCTGTTTGATTTGGTGCTACAGTGGACTATACTAAAGCCAAAGTTTTGAAAAACAAAAAGTGGAAATCCTAGAGCTTTGCTTCCGCGGAGCTGGTCCCAGTATTCTGGACCGGATTGGCTCTTGCTGCTTTTTTCAAGAAATTGCCAGACAGAAGAGGACTGGTTCTCATGATTTTGTGGAGAGGCTGGCACTTAAGGTGTCACCGAAGGGATCTAAGCCGTGAAATCTTTTAGTGAAGACCAATGTTTATGTACCGGCAACATACGTTATTGCTTCAGTGACTGTAATTTTTTACCCGTGGCGCGAGAAGACGCCCGTACGGACGTACGGCGCTTTGGACACACGTGACGACTCTTAGCGCTGATGACGTTGCTTTATTCTTAACACTCCCTCTTGTACAAAGCTGCTTCTTCTATGTCTTGCATCCTTGTATAACTTTGAGAATATTGCTCTTAATCACAAGCGTATATGATCTTGAATAACTCCTCCAAAAAAACCTGTGAGAAAAATATGAGGAGAATAGAACTTGATATGTTGTTAAAACTCCATTAAAACCCAGTAGGGAAAATAAGGAGAAAATGTTACAACATATGTTATCGTCTCTTTGATAACTTATATGAGAAAACCTTGAGGATAAAACTCATTGGTAAGTTTAGAGGACAATTAATATGTCTTGTATACACTCATTAAAAACCCCGGTAGGGAAAAATAGGATGTATGACATATATTCTTATGTTGATATTACCTCATTAAAAACCAAAAACCTTGATGAGAACCATGAGAGTAAACTCATAAAGGGAAAAAGAGTGCAATATAATATTTGAACAGGTTATGATTCAGAGAGGCTCTCCCCCTGATCTTTGCAAATCTCGAAGTCGTCGCATACCAATCCCATGAACATATTTTTCAAATGTTGAAGCTGGGAGCGACTTTGTGAATAGATCAGCTAGATTATCGCATGATTTGACTTGCAAAATGTTTATCTTCCCTTTCTTTTGTAATTGATGGGGAAAAAATAATTTAGGAGAAATATGCTTAGTGATATTGCTTTTTATGTAACCTGTTTGCATTTGAGCAACGCAAGCTGCATTATCTTCGTAAATAATTGTTGGAGATTTGATAGAACCTTTACCACATGATTTTTGTATGTGGTTTATCATTCTGCGAGGCCATACACATTCACGTGTTGCCTCAAATAAAGAGATTATTTAGAATGATTGGTGGATGTAGCCACTAGGGTCTGTTTGAAAGACTTCCATGATATGGCTGTCCCACCATGTAGGAACACAAAAACCAGTTTGTGATCTGGCATTATGGGGGTCAGATAAGTAGCCAGCATCAGCATACCCAATCATATCAATGTCCAAATTCACTGAAATTGAAAGAATAGGCCAAGATCCTTTGTGCCTTGGAGATATCGAAAGATATTCTTAACTCCCGTCCAATGGCGTTTAGTAGGAGCTGCGCTATGTCTAGCTAGTAAATTCACTGCAAATGCAATATCAGGCCTGGTGCAATTTGCAAGATACATGAGTGCTCCAACGTCATTGAGATATGGAACTTCAGGTCCTAATATCTCTTCTCCATTATCCATTGGTCTAAATTGATCTTTCTCTACGTCTAGAGATCGAACTACCATAGGAGTTTTGGATGGATAGGATTTCTCCATATTGAATTTCTCCAATATTTTCTGGATATAGGCGGTTTGATGAACCAAAATACCCAAGGGAAGGTGCTCAAGTTGTAATCCTAAGCAAAATTTGGTTTTACCCAAATCCTTCATCTCAAATTCCGTCTTTAGGTGATTGCGTGCTTCATCAATATCTTGTGTGGTTCCAATGATGTTCAGATCATCAACATACACAGAAATAATGCAAAATTCAGTTGTGGACTTCTTATGAAAACACATGGGCAATCATCATTATTGGAGTATCCTTTTTTCAAAAAAAACTCACTAAGTCGGTTGTACCACATGCGACCCGACTGTTTTAAGCCGTATAAAGACTTATTTAGTTTTACACAATATGTGTTGCGTTTTGCGTTTGGATTCGGGATTGGGACTCCATCAGGAACCTTCATGTATATGTCCGAATCAAGTGAACCGTAAAGGTAAGCGGTCACTACGTCCATCAACTGCATAGATAGACAATTTTGCACTGCCAAAGATATAAGATATCGGAAAGTGGTTGCACTCATTACTGGAGAATATGTTTCAGTGAAATCAATGCCGGGTTTCTGCGTGAAACCTTGTGCTACGAGCCTTGCTTTATATCTCACCACCTCGTTGTTCTCGTTTCTTTTACGAACAAAAACCCATTTGAATCCCACGGGGAAAAATCTGGGAGGTGTAGGTATTGCTTCAGTGAATACCTTTCGTTTATTGAGCGAGGCTAATTCTGCTTGGATTGCATCCTTCCATTTAGGCCAGTCGGAGCGTTTCTTGCACTCTGCCATGGTCTTTGGATCATGATCAGTGAGAAGGGTATCTGCAATCTTTTCAGCAAAATATATGTCACCAGTCGTAGTCTTACGGTCAAATGATTCTCGAGAATCAACGTAGTTGATAGAAATTTCCTGCATCCTTAGTGACTCTTCGTGATTTCCCAATACGATTGAGTCTGGGTGTTCCGATGTCCCAGTTAGTTTGTGCACAACTGAGCTGGGTTGTGGAGGTTGTTTTTCCACTGGGTGTATATTACCCATTTGATGATTATCAACGCTAGGTTGGTTTACATTTACTGGTTCAGAGAGTTTCTTTCTCTGTTTCCTTTGTCGCTTGTGAGGAGCTGAATCTTGTTCCGTGGCCGTACTTCTCCCCCTCTTCCTTTGAACAGGGGGTTGAGTAGTTTTTGTTGGTACCTCCACTCTTTCGGGCGTGTTTTTAGCAGGATTGTAGGATTTGGTAACACCTTTATAGTCAGTAAATGAATCTGGCAGGTTATTTGCAATGTGTTGCAAATTAATTATTTTCCGAACTTGAAGTTCAGTTTCTTGAGTACGTGGATCAGAGGAGGAAATGCCTTGGGCATTCCAATCGATTTCCGGGCATTCTTTTTGGTACTTGATGTCTCCCCCTAATGCCGGGAAATGGTCCTCATTGAAGACGCAGTCAGCGTGACGGGCTGTGAACAGATCCCCCGTGGGGGGTTCAAGGTACTTGATTATCGACGGTGATTTGTACCCCACATAGATCCCCAATTTTTTGTGTGGGCCCATGGATGTACGCTGCGGTGGTGAGATTGGCACATATGTGGCGCATCCGAATTTACGCAGATGGGAAATATTTGGTAGATTTCCACGTACTAATTGCAGAGGGGAAGTGCTGTGATATGCAGTTGGTCGCAATTGGATTAAGTCAGCAGCGTGTAAAACTGCGTGACCCCAACAAGAAGTTGGTAAATTGCAATTCATTAATAAGGGTCGTGCAATGAGCTTAATTCTCTTAATTAGAGATTCGGCCAATCCATTTTGAGTGTGGACATATGGGACATAGTGCTGAACTTCAATGCCTAATGCCATGCAATAATCATTGAAAGCATGTGAAGAGAATTCAGCAGCGTTGTCCATTCGAATTGATTTAATTCGATTCTCAGGATAATGAGCTTGCAATTTGATAACTTGTCTCATTATTTTGGCAAATGCATGGTTTCGTGTAGATAGTAAACACACATGCGACCGTCGTGTAGATGCATCTATTAGAACCATGAAATACCTAAAAGATCCAGACAATGGTTGGATCGGACCACAAATATCACCTTGAATTCGTTCAAGGAATTGTAGTGGTTCTGCTTGAATTTTAAGATATGAGGGTCTTAAAATGAGTTTCCCAGTAGCACATGCAGTGCACATAAAATCTGAAGATTGTGGGAATTTAGCTTCATTTAAGTCATGACCATTGGAATTGTAGATAATTTTCCTCATTATCCCTATACCAGGATGACCAAGGCGATCATGCCAAGTTTGGAATGCATTTACATTCTGAAAAATTACCTTATACGCAACGTGCTCTACGGGTTTTATGTACGTGTAGTACAATCCTGATGATAAAGAGGGAATTTTCTCAAATATATGTTTGCCATATCCGTTGTCTTTGGTAAAGAGGAGATATTCCTCTTTGTTATCTTCATAAGTTCCAATGTGGAAGCCATTTTTGCGGATATCTCTATAACCTATGAGGGTACGAGTTGAATCGGGATACAATAAAGCATCCTCAATTACAATTTGTGTACCCATAGGGAGGGTAAATATGGCACGTCCTTTGCCAACCATTACCGCATCGCGTCCAGCGATTGTTAAAATATCTCCATTCAATTTTGTAAGAGTTTGGAAATACTTTATTTCCCTAAGTATAGAGTTTGTGGTGCCACTGTCCACAAGGCACATTTCCTCCATTGGATTGACTCCCGTAGAAATCTATATATTAAAAATGTGGATTTTTCGGTTTAATGAAAAACACTTTATTGGATATATAGAATACATACAAATTTTATTGATATCAAAGTGCCGATACAATATATATTGTGTTTTTACAATATAGAATGATGACAATAACAATAATAGTATGTTTTTATTACAACCATCTGATGGATGTAAACAAATAAAATATCTAAATGGAGTCAATTGACTAGTCAAAGTCCCTGAACATGTCGGCGGCGTATTCGGTCATCATATTCTCCGTGTCCATGGAGTCCTGCGATATATGGAATTCCTTGTTGTTACTTGGTGCTCCTCGAACATCCTGTGAACAACCAGCTTCCTTGTTGTTATCAGGTTGAAGATTGAAGTGAGCTTCATATCTTGCTCCTTGGGCAGGTCTGTTACGTCCCATGGATTGCAGGTAGAGGTTTACCAAATGTCTTGGGGTGCGGCATTTTTTGGTGACATGCTTGTAGCATCCACATTTTTGGCAAAGTTTAGTTTTATCAAACTTATTCTTTGTTATGCCCTTCCCCTTGTCTGAATTTTGTGGCTTGTTTTTTTTGTTGTGGTTGCTCTTACCCTTGAAGTTCTTGTTTTGGCCTTTGAAAGAACCATTGAACTTGGTATTTTTCTGAAAATTTGCATGTACTTCAGGCAGAGGAGTGGCCCCAACTGGGCGTTGATTACTATTCTTTAGCAGAAGTTCATCGTGTTTCTCAGCCTGGAGGAGCACATGTATAAGTTCAGAGTAAACTGTATAATTGCGGGCACGATATTGTTGCTGTAGGATCCTGTCAGCTGGGAGCATAGTGGATAGAGTCTTTTCTATCTTATCTGCTTCTGTAGGCTCCTTCTCGCAAAACTGCAACTTTGAACAAATTTTATGAACCTCATGATTATAAGCTCCGATCGATTTGAAATCTTGGAGTCTTAAATGGGTCCACTCATGACTAGCCTCAGGAAGTATAACTGCCTTTTGCTGTTCATATCTAGTCTTAAGTGATTGCCACATATTGCTTGGAGATTCCTCCATCAAATATTCAGATTTCATATCTGGATGGACATGGTGCCTTATTATGTATAAAGCAGCATATTGTTGTTGTTCGGTTAATTGTGCAATTCCCTCTTGGGGAGGGTCTGCAGGAGGTATGAGTGCAGCTGCAATTCCACGGGATGAAAGATTGATTTTAACATCCATAGCCCATGTAGGATAGTTGTGTCCGTCGAGCGCAAGCTCTTCAAATTCTTTGACGGTCATTTTGTCCTACAAGATTGAGAACCAGATAATCGATCAATTTACTTGTATGTAAATTAAAATCATCATGGTCATGTTGTAATAAATTTTGCAACTGTTGTGAATTCAAGTAAAGACTTGAACTTTGTTTAGATTATATAAATATTTGCATATTAATTCTATTCGAATTAAGTCTATTTTTGTGCTACATAGGCATTTTTGGACTTAATTGATGGCGAATTAATATTTCAGTTGCAAGAATAAATGATTTTCAATTGCAAAATAATATTATTGTACCATTTGTACATGTTATAGGGATTGCAAATTGCAAACACATTGAACATATAATGATTTATAGAAATAATATGGTCTAAACATCAATACACAATTTAATTGAGTACAATATATAATCACATCGAGATACAAGGTCTAAAACATGACAAGTACTTAATTACAGCACTAGTAGTTGAACCTATCTGCGAATTCCCAAATTTACGGGGCTAAAACATGACAAACACTAAATTAGTACTAGTAGTTGGACTAATGCACGAAATCCCCATAATATAAGGATTTTTCTGCAATCTAGCCTATAACCCGTTGGTTTTTTTTTCTGGTCGTTGCAACATGGGCCACAGCCCACGAGGCCTTTCGGCCCAGGCCCATGGCGGCGCCACTGATGGAGACATCGAGCGGATAAGGGGGACGGGAGGTGGGCCGGTTGGGGTCAATTCCCCCCATTCCACCGCCACCTCCACGGGATCCCGCCGGCTGCCGCCGATGGCGCCCAGCGCCGGCGATCTTCAGGAGGAGGACGCCCCCCCCCCCCGCAGCGTAGCCGGGGAGGTGGAGGCCTGCAGGGGCCCAGGAGCCGGAGCGGAGGCCGGGGCGGTGCTGCTCCAGCGCCGCCGCGAAACGACGAAGGATCCGGCGAGCCGCCGGTGGAGGCGTTCGCGGGCTTGCCGGGGGCGGAGGCGGCGGAGATGCTGGGGCCTTGGAAGACGACGCCGCTTCCTCGATCTTCACGCCGGTGGCAGTGTTGAGGTCGGGGATGGGGGCGCCGGGTTCGTCGATCTCCGCCGGCGTGGTTGCCTCCGGCTTCACAATGGAGTTGAGCTACTGCTCCTCCTCTTCGTTCGGCGTCACCTCCCACTCCATCATGGCGGGCACAAGGCCATATCCTGGAGGGGCGAAGTGCTCCTCGTCTTCGTCAGCGGGCGTCGACGTTGGGAGGTCCGGGTAGGCGAGCGGCTCATCGATGACCTCCGGTTTCGGTGGTGGAGTGGCCGGCGGTGGAGGGCACGACCCGTACCCGTGCACGGGGCAGAAATCGCGGGCAGTGCAAGGGCCGTATCCGTGCACCGGACAGAAGGCCATGCCTGCATTCATGCCATTGCCGAAGAAGACCCCCTGCGGTGGCGGGGCCTGGGCGGCGTCGAAGAACTCCTCCTTGCCCAGGAACGAGGCTGCTGCCTCGGCGGGAGCCCAGTCCATTGGCGGAGCGACGAAGGCCGGCATCGGGGGTGCTTGGTAGGCGTGGTGGACGACGGCAGATGGGTTGCTTGGTCCTGCCTGCTCTGCGGCGGCGGGGCCAGGGTGATCCTGACGACCACGACGACCACGGCGGCCATTGCCTGGGCCCCAATGGCGAGGAGCACCAGCACTGTGGCGTCTGGCAGATCGACGGATCTCCCATCCAATGAATCAAACAAGGGCAGAGGCGATTCTATGCAGGTTCATCCCTGCCATCTTACCTTCTCGTCTCTTTTTGTTCGTGCTCTGTTGGTCGAGGCTAGCGTGGCTGATAACGTATAAAGATTTGATGGAAAACTTGTGTTCTATTGATTCTGGGCAAAGCCCTATTTATACAAGGATTTGGGGCGCCTCCGGAGAGGCGTCCGTTTACAACGGGCGCCCGTGGCGCGAGAAGATGCCCGTACGGACGTTCGCGTCCATACGGCGCTTTGGACACACGCGACGCCTCTTAGTGCTAATGACTTTGCTTTATTCTTAACATGGATGTAATTTTTTACTTCTTGTGTTCTTTGTACTAACTTGACAGTTGATGAATAGATAGGAAGTTTTCTCGCAAAAAAACACATGTTACCTAAGTAAAAGAGAAAAGTTTACTAATGAGTATCTAGAGGGTTTTCTTTTTACCATGCTGGTATATAGTGGGCAGGGCCACTGCTCCGTGATCGAGAAGAGGAGAGCCTCAAATACTATGTTACAATGGTAATCCAAGTACTATTATACATTATGTCCAAAAGATTATTAAATATGTGAAAAAAATCTTAGTTAGCAGAGAAGTCTATAGCACAGACCAATATCGTGTATTGCCTGTCTCCCACCGATAAATATCATACATGTTGTACTAGATCCTACTAAATAGATTTTATATATAATTTTGTGAACAATGTTTTATCCTAGAAACTAGCAGGAGCTCTTGTATACACCGGATGAAACCAATATTGTTCCAGATGAGCATATCAAACCATCAAATCTTGTTTATGAGAAGTACACTTGCAAGCATTTTCATGTTCATCAGTGATTAATATAAATGGTGATATCTAATACGGACCATGCACATGTTATCACGTTATTATTGAACCCACATTGCAATAAACATTTCCCCATGATTTGATTTGTAATGTACTAGTTTCTATAATTATATGTGCCTAAAAATACACAAGAAAATCACTATTAAGATATTAACAGACCTAAGTTTTAGAGGTATCCAACATGATTAATGTTTTTAAAATATAAATGAACACACACACATGTATACACTATATAACTTATGTAATTATGAAAATGATTCAAAATTGTTGTTATAACAAATAGGTTAAAATTTAGTATTCCAGTAATTACATTACAACCATATAAAAATCACTATATTTAATATTTGATTATATTATTATATGGTAAATTATAACACATAGGCATATAAATCATGATAAAAATAATTTTAGAAAATATAAAAGTTTAGTATAAAAATATTGATGCAACATCAGAAAAATGTTGAGCATTACAAATCAAAACGAGCTTCACAACTATTGTATTATGAGAAGATGGATTTACTAATATAAAAACTAACTCTTTTTTTCCTTAATGATGTATCTTTCCTACAAATTAATTTTTATTCACTAATATATCATCATAAGAAATTCGGAGATCTCCTGTAAACTAATAAAGAAAAATAAATGGAGTAAGTAATCAGGAAGTTCACATCATAACAGAAAATAATAATTGAGAAAATAATTAATAAATTCATATAAAAAGTGCAGTTATTATCTTCTTCCCGCAGTTACATGCCTCTTTTGGAAGCATGAAAAGGTTATGCCTAGTAGCCCAGTTTAACTACGCCAAACATTTTTGATATGTCGAGGCACATTTTGAAGCTACAAATTAAAAATTAATAAATATTTGTTCTTAGTTCATTTGGGTGATGCATATGTGGCATGAAACTGGAAAACCAAATATCATAAATAAGTTGTGAAACACTTTACTCGAAAATCATGAATATAAGTCGTTTAGTTGCATCACAGAACTGTAGCATTATGTCAAATTCAAGGCCTTAGCTTGGACCCAAAGGGAGTGTAAATTTTTAAAATTATGCATTATGACTTGAAAATTCCTAGAGATACACATGGATATGCAAATTAAATTTACTTGTTTTCCATCACGAAAAACTTTCATTTCGTTCAAACATCTAATGCAGGACTGCAATGGTAGAGCTATAAAAAAATTGTTGGGCGGACCAAGCTAAAAAAGAACACAAAAAGTTCCAATTTTCGAATCATTGGCATTAATCAGCCGTTCCCATTTGCTACAAGATCAAGTGAGCAGTCTTAACATGAGTGCGCCTGGTGATTCAAAAGGGGTTTTTCCTGCCTGGCATTATGAAAGAAAATGGCTTTTCTACCATGATGATTACCTACACATTTGCTTACAGCCTCTAGAATGAAGAAAGTGCAAAACATGGGACAAGTGTGGCCGGAGATTACTCAAGAAAGATGTGGAAAGCTAATTTGGAACTCCCCTATGCCGACTAAGGTGAGAATTTTTGTATGAAGAGTAACCTGTCCTGTTTGATTTGGTGCCATAGTGGACTGTATTAGGGTATCTACAGCCAGGCACCCCAAACTGTCCCCAAACTCCAGGACGGACGAGCCAATCACTGTCCGGTCGTGAAAAAACAACCCAGACGGGCGCCTTAAACCTTCCTCAAATGCCCATGCCATCCGGCGCCCCTCATATCCAACCCAAATATAGGGCGGATATTGTTGGGGAACGTAGCAGAATTTTCAAATTTTCTACGCATCACCAAGATCAATCTATGGAGTCATCTAGCAACGAGGGAGAGGGGAGTGCATCTACATACCCTTGTAGATCGCGAGCGGAAGCGTTCAAGAGAACGGGGTTGATGGAGTCGTACTCGTCGTGATCCAAATCACCGATGACCTAGCGCCGAACGGACGACACCTCCGCATTCAACACACGTACGGTTGGGAAGACGTCTCCTACAACTTGATCCAGCAAGGGGGAAGGAGAGGTTGATGGAGATCCAGCAGCACAACGGCGTGGTGGTGGAAGCAGCGGCGATCTCGGTAGGGCTTCGCCAAGCTTAGCGAGAGGGAGAGGTGTCACGGGAGAGAGAGGGAGGCGCCAGGGGCTAGGGTGCGGCTGTCCTCCCTCCCCCCACTATATATAGGACCCCTAGGGGGGCGCCGGCCCTAGGAGATGGGATCTCCAAGGGGGGCGGCGGCCAGGGGGGGTGGAGTGCCCCCCAAGCCAAGTGGGGCGCCCCCCACCCCTAGGGTTTCCAACCCTAGGCGCAGGGGGTGGCCCAAGGGGGGCACACCAGCCGGCTAGGGGCTGGTTCCCCTCCCACTTCAGCCCATGGGGCCCTCCGGGATAGTTGGCCCCACCCGGTGGACCCCCGGGACCCTTCCGGTGGTCCCGGTACAATACCGATTACCCCCGAAACTTTCCCGATGGCCGAAACTTGACTTCCTATATATAAATCTTCACCTCTGAACCATTCCGGAACTCCTCGTGACGTCCGGGATCTCATACGGGACTCCAACAACTTTCGGGTTACCGCATACTAATATCTCTACAACCCTAGTGTCACCGAACCTTAAGTGTGTAGACCCTACGGGTTCGGGAGACACGCAGACATGACCGAGATGACTCTCCAGTCAATAACCAACAGCGGGATCTGGATACCCATGTTGGCTCTCACATGCTCCTCGATGATCTCATCAGATGAACCATGATGCCGAGGATTCAATCAATCCCGTATACAATTCCCTTTGTCAATCGGTACGTTACTTGCCTGAGACTCGATCGTCGGTATCCCAATACCTCGTTCAATCTCGTTACCGGCAAGTCACTTTACTCGTACCGTAATGCATGATCCCGTGATCAACCACTTGGTCACATTGAGCTCATTATGATGATGCATTACCGAGTGGGCCCAGAGATACCTCTCCGTCATACGGAGTGACAAATCCCAGTCTCGATTCGTGCCAACCCAACAGACACTTTCGGAGATACCCGTAGTGTACCTTTATAGTCACCCAGTTACGTTGTGACGTTTGGCACACCCAAAGCACTCCTACGGTATCCAGGAGTTGCACAATCTCATGGTCTAAGGAAATGATACTTGACATTCAGAAAAGCTACAGCAAACGAAGCTTAGGATTGGGTCTTGTCCATCACATCATTCTCCTAATGATGTGATCCCGTTATCAATGACATCCAATGTCCATAGTCAGGAAACCATGACTATCTTTTGATCAACGAGCTAGTCAACTAGAGGCTCACTAGGGACGTGTTGTGGTCTATGTATTCACACATGTATTATGATTTCCGGATAACACAATTATAGCATGAACAATAGACGATTATCATGAACAAGGAAATATAATAATAACCATTTTATTATTGCCTCTAGGGCATATTTCCAACAGTCTCCCACTTGCACTAGAGTTAATATTCTAGTTACATTGTGATGAATCGAACACCCATGCAGTTCTGGTGTTGATCATGTTTTGCTCTAGGGAGAGGTTTAGTCAACGGATCTGCCACATTCAGGTCCGTATGTACTTTACAAATATCTATGTCTCCATTTTGAACACTTTCACGAATGAAGTTGAAGCGACGCTTGATATGCCTGGTCTTCCTGTGAAACCTGGGCTCCTTGGCAAGGGCAATAGCTCCAGTGTTGTCACAGAAGAGAGTCATCGGGCCCGATGCATTGGGAATGACTCCTAGGTCGGTAATGAACTCCTTCACCCAGTTTGCTTCTTGTGCTGCCTCCGACACTGCCATGTACTCCGCTTCACATGTAGATCCCGCCACAACGCTTTGCTTGCAACTGCACCAACTTACTGCCCCACCATTCAAAATATACACGTATCCGGTTTGTGACTTAGAGTCATCCAGATCTGTGTCGAAGCTAGCATCGACGTAACCCTTTACGACGAGCTCTTCGTCACCTCCATAAACAAGAAACATATCCTTAGTCCTCTTCAGGTACTTCAGGATATTCTTGACCGCTGTCTAGTGTTCCATGCCGGGATTACTTTGGTACCTTCCTACCAAACTTATGGCAAGGTTTACATCAGGTCTGGTACACAACATACCATACATGATAGAACCTATGGCCGAGGCATAGGGGACGACACTCATCTTTTCTCTATCTTCTGTCGTGGTCGGGAATTGAGCCATGCTCAATCTCGTACCTTGCAATACAGGCAAGAACCCCTTCTTTGACTGATCCATATTGAACTTCTTCAATATCTTGTCAAGGTACGTACTCTGTGAAAGACCAATGAGGCGTCTCGATCTATCTCTATAGATCTTGATGCCTAATATGTAAGCAGCTTCTCCAAGATCCTTCATTGAAAAACACTTATTCAAGTAGGCCTTTATGCTTTCCAAGAATTCTATATCATTTCCCATCAACAGTATGTCATCCACATACAATATGAGAAATGCTACAGAGCTCCCACTCACTTTCTTGTAAATGCAGGCTTCTCCATAAGTTTGCGTAAACCCAAACGCTTTGATCATATCATCAAAACGAATGTTCCAACTCCGAGATGCTTGCCCCAGCCCATAGATCGAGCGTTGGAGCTTGCACACCTTGTCAGCATTCTTAGGATCGACAAAACCTTCTGGCTGCATCATATACAATTCTTCCTTAAGGAAACCATTAAGGAATGCCGTTTTGACGTCCATTTGCCATATCTCGTAATCGTAGAATGCGGGAATTGCTAACATGATTCAGACGGACTTCAGCTTCGCTACGGGTGAGAAAGTCTCATCGTAGTCAACCCCGTGAACTTGTCGATAACCCTTAGCGACAAGCCGAGCTTTATAGATGGTCACATTACCATCCGCGTCTGTCTTCTTCTTAAAGATCCATTTATTTTCTATGGCTCGCCGATCATCGGGCAAGTCAGTCAAAGTCCATACTTCATTTTCATACATGGATCATATCTCGGATTTCATGGTTTCCAGCCATTTGTCAGAATCTGGGCCCGCCATCGCTTCTTCATAGTTCGAAGGTTCACCGTTGTCTAACAACATGATTTCCAAGACCGGGTTGCCGTACCACTCTGGTGCGGAACGTGTCCTTGTGGACCTACGAAGTTCAGTAGCAACTTGATCTGAAGTTTCATGATCATCATCATTAACTTCCTCTCTAGTCGGTGCAGGCACCTCAGGAACATTTTCTTGAGTTGCGCCACTTTCCGGTTCAAGAGGTAATACTTCATCAAGTTCTACTTTCCTCCCACTTACTTCTTTCGAGAGAAACTCTTTCTCTATAAAGGATCCATTCTTGGCAACAAAGATCTTGCCTTCGGATCTGAGGTAGAAGGTATACCCAATAGTTTCCTTAGGGTATCCTATGAAGACGCATTTTTCCGATTTGGGTTCGAGCTCTTCAGGTTGAAGTTTCTTGACATAAGCATCGCATCCCCAAACTTTTAGAAACGACAGCTTAGGTTTCTTCCCAAACCATAATTCATACGGTGTCGTCTCAACGAATTTCGACGGAGCCCTATTTAAAGTGAATGCGGAAGTCTCTAAAGCATAGCCCCAAAATGACAGCGGTAGATCGGTAAGAGACATCATAGATCGCATCATATCCAATAGAGTGCGATTACGACGTTCGGACACACCATTACGCTGAGGTGTTCCAGGCGGCGTGAGTTGTGAAACTATTCCACATTTCCTTAAGTGTGTGCCAAATTCGTGACTCAAGTATTCTCCCCCATGATCTGATCGCAAGAACTTGATTTTTCTGTCACGTTGATTCTCAACCTCACTCTGAAATTCCTTGAACTTTTAAAAGGTCTCAGACTTGTGTTTCATTAAGTAGACATACCCATATCTACTCAAGTCATCAGTGAGGGTGAGAACATAACGATAGCCACCGCGAGCCTCAACGCTCATTGGACCGCACACATCAGTATGTATGATTTCCAATAAGTTGGTTGCTCGCTCCATTGTTCCTGAGAACGGAGTCTTGGTCTTTTTACCCATGAGGCATGGTTCGCACTTGTCAAATGATTCGTAATCAAGAGACTCCAAAAGTCCATCCGCATGGAGCTTCTTCATGCGTTCGACACCTATGTGACCAAGGCGGCAGTGCCACAAGTATGTGGGACTATCATTATCAACATTACATCTTTTGGTATTCACACTATGAATATGTGTAACATTACGCTCGAGATTCATTAAGAATAAACCATTCACTAGCAGAGCATGACCATAAAACATATCTCTCATATAAATAGAACAACCATTATTCTCGGATTTAAATGAGTAGCCATCTCGAATTAAACGAGATCCTGATACAATGTTCATGCTCAAAGCTGGCACTAAATAACAATTATTGAGGTTTAAAACTAATCCCGTAGGTAAATGTAGAGGTAGCGTGCCGACGGCGATCACATCGACCTTGGAACCATTCCCGATGCGCATCGTCACCTCGTTCTTCGCCAGTCTCCGCTTATTCCGCAGCTCCTGCTTTGAGTTACAAATGTGAGCAACCACACCGGTATCAAATACCCAGGAGCTACTACGAGTACTAGTAAGGTACACATCAATTACATGTATATCACATATACCTTTAGTGTTGCCGGCCTTCTTGTCCGCTATGTATTTGGGGCAGTTCCGCTTCCAGTGACCACTTCCCTTGCAATAAAAACACTCAGTCTCAGGCTTGGGTCCATTCTTTGACTTCTTCCCGGCAGCTTGCTTACCGGGCGCGGCAACTCCCTTGCCGTCCTTCTTGAAGTTCTTTTTACCCTTGCCTTTCTTGAACTTAGTGGTTTTATTCACCATCAACACTTGATGTTCCTTTTTGATTTCCACCTCCGCTGATTTCAGCATTGAATATACCTCAGGAATGGTCTTTTCCATCCCATGCATATTGAAGTTCATCACAAAGCTCTTGTAGCTCGGTGGAAGCGACTCAAGGATTCTGTCAATGACCGCGTCATCCGGGAGATTAACTCCCAGCTGAGTCAAGCGGTTATGCAACCCAGACATCTTGAGTATGTGCTCACTGACAGAACTATTTTCCTCCATCTTACAACTGAAGAACTTGTCGGAGACTTCATATCTCTCGACTCGGGCATGAGCTTGAAAAAACCATTTTCATCTCTTCGAACATCTCATATGCTCCATGTTGCTCAAAACGCTTTTGGAGCCCCGATTCTAAGCTGTAAAGCATGCCGCACTGAACGAGGGAGTAATCATCAGCACGTGACTGCCAAGCGTTCATAACGTCTTGGTTCTCTGGGATGGGTGCGTCACCTAGCGGTGCTTCTAGGACATAATCTTTCTTGGCAGCTATGAGGATGATCCTCAGGTTCCGGACCCAGTCCGTATAGTTGCTGCCATCATCTTTCAGCTTGGTCTTCTCTAGGAACGTGTTGAAGTTGAGGACAACGTGGGCCATTTGATCTACAAGACATATTGTAAAGATTTTAGACTAAGTTCATGATAATTAAGTTCATCTAATCAAATTATTCAATGAACTCCCACTCAAATAGACATCCCTCTAGTCATCTAAGTGAAACATGATCCGAGTCAACTAGGCCGTGTCCGATCATCACCTGAGACGGACTAGTCAACATCGGTGAACATCTTCATGTTGATCATATCTTCTATACGACTCATGCTCGACCTTTCGGTCTTCCGTGTTCCGAGGCCATGTCTGTACATGCTAGGCTCGTCAAGTCAACCTAAGTGTATTGCGTGTGTAAATCTGGCTTACACCCGTTGTATTCGAACGTTGGAATCTATGACACCCGATCATCACGTGGTGCTTCGAAACAACGAACCTTCGCAACGGTGCACAGTTAGGGGGAACACTTGAAATTATTATGAGGGATCATCTTATTTAAGCTACCGTCGTTCTAAGCAAATAAGATGTAAAACATGATAAACATCACATGCAATCAAATAGTGACATGATATGGCCAATATCATTTGCTCCTTTTGATCTCCATCTTCAGGGCTCCATGATCATCGTTGTCACCGTTATGACACCATGATCTCCATCATCGTGTCTTCTTGAATTTGTCTCGTGATCTATTACTTCTACTACTATGGCTAACGCTTTAGCAATAAAGTAAAGTAATTACATGACGTTTATGTTGACACGCAGGTCATAAATAAATTAAGACAACTCCTATGGCTCCTTCGGTTGTCATACTCATCGACATGCAAGTCATGATTCCTATTACAAGAACATGATCAATCTCATACATCACATATATCATTCATCACATCCTTTTGGACATATCACATCACACGGCACATGCTGCAAAAACAAGTTAGACGTCCTCTAACTGTTGTTGCAAGTTTTTACGTGGCTGCTATAGGTTTCTAGCAAGAACGTTTCTTACCTACGCCAAAACCACAACGTGATATGCCAATTTCTATTTACCCTTCACAAGGACCCTTTTCATCAAATCCGATCCGACTAAAGTGGGAGGGACAGACACCCGCTAGCCACCTTATGCAACTAGTGCATGTCAGTCGGTGGAACCAGTCTCACGTAAGCGTACGTGTAAGGTCGGTCCGGGCCGCTTCATCCCACGATGCCGCCGAATCAAGATAAGAGTAGTAACGGCAAGTAAATTGACAATATCGACGCCCACAACTGCTTTGTGTTCTACTCGTGCATAGAAACTACGCATAGACCTAGCTCATGATGCCACTGTTGAGGAACGTAGCAGAATTTTCAAATTTTCTACGCATCACCAAGATCAATCTATGGAGTCATCTAGCAACGAGGGAGAGGGGAGTGCATCTACATACCCTTGTATATCGCGAGCGGAAGCGTTCAAGAGAACGGGGTTGATGGAGTCGTACTCGTCATGATCCAAATCACCGATGACCTAGCGCCGAACGGACGACACCTCCGCGTTCAACACACGTACGGTTGGGAGGACGTCTCCTCCAACTTGATCCAGCAAGGGGGAAGGAGAGGTTGATGGAGATCCAGCAGCACGACGGAGTGGTGGTGGAAGCAACGGCGATCTCGGCAGGGCTTCGCCAAGCTTAGCGAGAGGGAGAGGTGTCACGTGAGAGAGAGGGAGGCGCCAGGGGCTAGGGTGCGGCTGCCCTCCCTCCCCCCACTATATATAGGACCCCTAGGGGGGCGCCGGCCCTAGGAGATGGGATCTCCAAGGGGGGTGGAGTGCCCCCCAAGCCAAGTGGCGCACCCCCACCCCTAGGGTTTCCAACCCTAGGCGCAGGGGGAGGCCCAAGGGGGGTGCACCAGCCCACTAGGGGCTGGTTCCCCTCCCACTTCAGCCCATGGGGCCCTCCGGGATAGGTGGCCCCACCCGGTGGACCCCCGGGACCCTTCCGGTGGTCCCGGTACAATACCGATTACCCCCGAAACTTTCCCGATGGCCGAAACTTGACTTCCTATATATAAATCTTGACCTCCGGACCATTCCGGAACTCCTCGTGACGTTCGGATCTCATCCGGGACTCCGAACAACTTTCGGGTTACCGTATACTAATATCTCAACAACCCTAGCATCACCGAACCTTAAGTGTGTAGACCCTACGGGTTCGGGAGACACACAGACATGACCGAGACGACTCTCCGGTCAATAACCAACAGCGGGATATGGATACCCATGTTGGCTCCCACATGCTCCTCGATGATCTCATCGGATGAACCACGATGTCGAGGATTCAATCAATCCCGTATACAATTCCCTTTGTCAATCGGTACGTTACTTGCCCGAGACTCGATCGTCGGTATCCCAATACCTCGTTCAATCTCGTTACCGGCAAGTCACTTTACTCGTACCGTAATGCATGATCCCATGATCAACCACTTGGTCACATTGAGCTCATTATGATGATGCATTACCGAGTGGGCCCAGAGATACCTCTCCGTCATATGGAGTGACAAATCCCAGTCTCGATTCGTGCCAACCCAATAGACACTTTTGGAGATACCCGTAGTGTACCTTTATAGTCACCCAGTTACGTTGTGACGTTTGGCACACCCAAAGCACTCCTACGGTATCCGGGAGTTGCACAATCTCATGGTCTAAGGAAATGATACTTGACATTTGGAAAAGCTCTAGCAAACGAACTACACGATCTTTAAGCTATGCTTAGGATTGGGTCTTGTCCATCACATCATTCTCCTAATGATGTGATCCCGTTATCAATGACATCCAATGTCCATAGTCAGGAAACCATGACTATCTTTTGATCAACGAGCTAGTCAACTAGAGGCTCACTAGGGACGTGTTGTGGTCTATGTATTCACACATGTATTACGATTTCCGGATAACACAATTATAGCATGAACAATAGACGATTATCATGAACAAGGAAATATAATAATAACCATTTTATTATTGCCTCTAGGGCATATTTCCAACAGATATGAGGCAGCCCGGGTGTGTCCGCCACATCGGTTTGGCCCAGCCTGGCCCACCCATGCCCCATAAATATTCCCATTCAAAAAACCCTAGACATCGGTCAATCTGAACTCCACTTCACTCCCATCTCTACCCACTCCACTTTCGGTCCTCTTCCCTTTGATCCAATGGCCGGTGACGAAAGCAGCGGTGGATTTGGTACAAAATTCGTCGGCTCGAGCATCAATGTGGAGGTGGTGTCTAATAACCCACAAGTATAGGGGATCGCAGCAGTTTTCGAGGGTAGAGTATTCAACCCAAATTTATTGATTCGACACAAGGGAAGCCAAAGAATATTCGCGAGTATTAGCAGCTGAGTTGTCAATTCAACAACACCTGAAAGACTTAATATCTGCAATGATTTTTTTAGTAGCAAAGTAGTATGAATGTGACGGTAATAGTGGCAAAAGTAACAGTAGCAGTTTGTAGTGATTTTGACAGCAGTAGCCACGAAAGTAACTTATCAATGATCAATATGTGAAAATCTCGTAGGCAATGAATCGACAATGATAATTGTGTTGGATGATATTCATCATGTAGCAGTCATAACCTAGGGTGACACAGAACTAGCTCCAATTCATCAATATAATGTAGACATATATTCCGTATATAGTCATACGTGCTTATGGAAAATAAATTGCATGACATCTTTTATCGTACCCTCCCGTGGCAGCGGGGTCCTAATGGAAACTAAGGGATATTAAGGCCTCCTTTTAATAGAGAACCAGAACAAAGCATGCATTAGCACTTAGTGAATACATGAACTCCTCAAACTACAATAATCACGAGAAAGAATCCCAATTATTGTCACCTTGGGGTATGCGGATCATAACTCGTAATAGGTGTCTACAACTTGCAAGATAGGATCAAGAACTCACATATATTCATGAAAACATAATAGGTTCAGATCTGAAATCATGGCACTTGGGCCCTAGTGACAAGCATTAAGCATAGCAAAGTCATAGCAACATCAATCTCAAAACATAGTGGGTACTTGCAGCAAAGTGTTTAGTACCAAAGTAATATGATAGTAGTGGTAACGGTAACAAAAGGTAACAGTAGTAAAAGTAATGTTTTTGGTATTTTGTAGTGATGATAGCAATAGCAACGGGGAAGTAAATAAGCGAAGAACAATGTATGGAAAGCTCGTAGGCAATGGATCGGTGATGGAGAATTATGCCGGATGCGGTTCATCATGTAACAGTCATAACCTAGGGTGACACAGAACTAGCTCCAGTTCATTGATATAATGTAGGCATGTATTCCGAACATAGTCATACGTTCTTATGGAAAAGAACTTGCATGACATCTTTTGTCCTACCCTCCCGTGGCAGCGGGGTCCTTACGGAAACTAAGGGATATTAAGGCATCCTTTTAATAGAGTACTAGAACAAAGCATTAACACACAATGAATACATGAACTCCTCAAACTACGGTCATCACCGGTAAGTATCCCGATTATTGTCACTTTGGGGTTAACGGATCATAACACATAATAGGTGACTATAGACTTGCAAGATAGGATCAAGAACACTCATATATTGATGAAAACATAATAGGTTCAGATCTGAAATCATGGCACTCGGGGCCTAGTGACAAGCATTAAGCATAGCAAAGTCATAGCAACATCAATCTCAGAACATAGTGGATACTAGGGATCAAACCCTAACAAAACTAGCTCGATTACATGATAGATCCCATCCAACCCATCACCGTCCAGCAAGCCTACGATGGAATTACTCACGCACGGCGGTGAGCATCATGAAATTGGTGATGGAGGATGGTTGATGATGACGATGGCGACGGATTCCCCTCTCCGGAGCCCCGAACGGACTCTAGATCAGCCCTCCTGAGAGGTTTTAGGGCTTGGCGGCGGCTCCATATTGTAAAACGCAATGAATTCTTCCCCTTGATTTTTCTCTCCCCGAAACACAATATATAGAGTTGGAGTTGGAGTCGGAGAGGCACCAGGGGGGCCACGAGGTAGGGGGGCGCGCCCCCACCCTCGTGGACAGGTGGTGGGCCCCCTGGCCTTCATCTTTTGCAGGTATTTTTTATATTTTCCAAAAAGTTGCTCCGTGAAGTTTCAGGTCATTCGGGGAACGTTTGTTTCTGCACATAAATAACACCATGGTAATTTTGCTGAAAACAGTGTCAGTCCGGGTTAGTTCCATTCAAATCATGCAAGTTAGAGTCCAAAACAAGGGCAAAAGTGTTTGGAAAAGTAGATACGATGGAGACGTATCAACTCCCCCAAGCTTAAACCTTTGCTTGTCCTCAAGCAATTCAGTTGACAAACTGAAAGTGATAAAGAAAAACTTTTATAAACTCTGTTTGCTCTTGTTGTTGTAAATATGTAAAGCCAGCATTCAAGTTTTTAGCAAAGATTATAACTAACCACATTCGCAATAACTCTTAGGTCTCAAGTTTACTCATATCAATGGCATAATCAACTAGCGAGCAATAATAATAAATCTCGGATGACAACACTTTCTCAAAACAATCATAATATGATATAACAAGGTGGTATCTCGCTAGCCCTTTCTGAGACCGCAAAACATAAATGCAGAGCACCTTTAAAGAGCAAGGACCGACTAGACATTGTAATTCATGGTAAAAGAGATCCAGTCAAGTCATACTCAATGTAAACTAACATTAAGGAATGCAAATGACAGCGGTGCTCTCCAACTGGTGCTTTTTAATAAGAGGATGATGACTCAGCATAAAAGTAAATAGATAGGCCCTTCGCAGCGGGAAGCAGGGATTTGTAGAGGTGCCAGAACTAGGTTTTGAAACAGAGGTGAATAATATTTTGACCAGTATACTTTCATTGTCAACATAACAACCAAGAGATGGCGATATCTTCCATGCTACACACATTATAGGCGGTTCCCAAACAGAATGGTAAAGTTTATACTCCCCCTTCCACCAACAAGCATCAATCCATGCCTTGCTCGAAACAACGAGTGCCTCCAACTAACAAGAGTCCCAGGGGGAGTTTTGTTTGCAATTATTTTGATTTAGTTTGCATAAAGCATGGACTGGGCATCCCGGTGACCAGCCATTTATCTCGTGAGTAAGGAGCAGAGTCCACTCCTCTTGTATAACCCGCCTAACATGGAAGATATAGACAGCCCTAGTTGATACATGAGCTATTCGAGCATACAAAACAGGATATTTATTTGAAGGTTTAGAGTTTGGCACATACAAATTTACTTGGAACGGCAGGTAGATACTGTATATAGGTAGGTATAGTGGACTCATGTGGAATAACTTTGAGATTTAAGGGATTGGATGCACAAGCAGTATTCCCGCTTAGTACAGGTGAAGGCTAGCAAAAGACTGGGAAGCGACCAGCTAGAGAGCGACAACAGTCATGAACATGCATTAAAATTAATCAACACCAAATGCAAGCATGAGTAGGATATAATCCACCATGAACATAAATATCGTGAAGGCTATGTTGATTTTTGTTTCAACTACATGCGTGAACATGTGCCAAGTCAAGTCACTTAAATCATTCAGAGGAGGATACCACCCTATCATACCACATCATAACCATTTCAATAGCATGTTGGCACGCAAGGTAAACCATTATAACTCATAGCTAATCAAGCATGGCACAAGGAACATGATCTCTAGTTGTCATTGCAAACATGTTTATTCATAATAGGCTGAATCAGGAACGATGAACTAATCATATTTACAAAAACAAAAGAGGTCGAGTTCATACCAACTTTTCTCATCTCAGTCAGTCCATCATATATCGTTATAATTGCCTTTCACTTGCACGACCGAACGATGTGAATAATAATAATAGTGCACATGCATTGGACTAAGCTGGGATTTGCAAGCATTCAATAAACAAGAGAAGACAAGGCAATATGGGCTCTTTTGTCAGATCAACAATAATGTATATAAGAGCCACTTCAACAATTTAATTATGGTCTTCTCCTATCGACCCCCAAAGAAAAGAAAAGAAATAAAACTATTTACACGGGAGAGCTCCCAACAAGTAAAAGAAGAACAAGAAATATTTTTGGGTTTTCTTTTTAATTACTACCACAAGCATGGAAATTAAAACTAGCTAAAAGCTACAACTAATTTTTTTTGTTTTTCTTAAGGTTTATTAAACACACAAGAAGAAAGCATAAAAAGGAAAATAAACTAGCATGGATGATACAATGAAAAAGTATGAGCACCGACATCTAGCAATAAGTGTGTGAACATAAATGTAATGTCGGTGGGAAATACGTACTCCCCCAAGCTTAGGTTTTTGGCCTAAGTTGGTCTATGGCCACGGCTGGCCTGGCGGATATCCATAATAGTAGTTGGGGTCGTACTGAGATGCAGCGGCTATCGCCTGCTGAGCTGCAGCGTGGCGACGAGCGGCCTCCGCTCTCCTCTCGTACTCATCTGCCTCCTCTTTGGTAATAGTATATCTTCCTTTTGCCTGATGATCAAAGAAGGCAGGAGCAGGGAGAGTAATATTGACAGCATGGCGTCTGTCAAGGATTAGTCGATACTGGAGAGGTGATTCATTCCTCTCGACAAACTGGTGTTGAACCATAGCATTGAAGTCTAGGTAAGCAGGTGGTAATTCAATATCATCTTCGCGTATGGCTACACCAAGAAAATTAGCTATGCGGGTTGCATACATTCCTCCAAAGAAATCTCCATTAAATCTATTAAGATGCAACCTACGTGCAACAATGGCTCCAAAATTATAAGATTTATCTCCTAACACAGCACTCCTAAGAATACTGAGGTCAGGGACACACACGTGACATGCTTCATCTTTACCATTAATGCATCTACCTATGAAGATAGCAAAATCATGTATAGCAGGAAAGTGAATGCTCCCTATGGTAGCTTGTGTTGTATCCCTAGATTCTCCCACAGTTATGCTAGCAAGAAAATCTCTAAATTCAGATTTGCGAGGATCCCTTATACTACCCCATTGTGGAAGTTTGCAAGCAGTGGTAAAGTCCTCTAAGTCCATAGTATAAGAATTTTCATAAAGATCAAGCAGGACAGTTGGAGAATTACGTGAAGATGAAAATTCAAACCTCCTCACAAAGGTACTAGTGAGATTGTGATACTGACTGCATTTCTCTTCCTCGAAGCTTACAAGATCAGCGTTACGCAAATATGCGTTAAATTCTTCCTTAATTCCTTCTCGATCCATAAAGTCCTCAGAAGGCCATTCACAAGGACGCACTGGAGCGTCTCTTGGTGGCTCATCATCAGCATCACGCATTGCAAGGCTGGGTCCTTGTTTCCTTGAAGAACCACCTTGGAACATTTTCCTAAGCATATTTCTTCCTTTGAAAAATTCTGATTTTTTTAGTAACTTCAAAATAAAAGTAAACTAAACTCAATAATATTGATAGCAACTACTCCTACAAGTGCCCAGAGCCTATATTATGCATCAAAACTACTTGGAACCATATAAATTTGACATGCAAGCTCAAGAACATGGTCACCTAGGCAGCAAAAATTTGCAATAAATAAAGCACTAGAACAAAAACTAATTGGACCAATGGAGGAGTCACATACCAAGGAACAATCTCCCCAAGCAGTTTTGTGAGAGGTGCTTTGAGCAAGGAGATCGAAAATGGTAGCAAAATGAGCTTGGACTCGAGTTTGAGCTGGATATTCATGTTTGGGGGAGGAAGAATGAGTGTGTGGGTGAAAGGATAAGTGGAGGAGGACCACCGTGGGCCCATGAGGCAGGAGGGCACACCCAGGGGGTAGGGCGCGCCCTCCACCCTCGTGGGCAAGTGGTTGACCCCCCTGCCGTGTTCTCAGTGCCAAATATTCTCAAATATTCTAGAAAAAAAATCATATTTAAATTTCAGGGCATTTGGAGAACTTTTATTTTCGGGGTATTTTTATATTGCACAGATAATCAGATAACAGACAGAAAAATATTTATTTTTATTTTATTTAATATAAATAACAGAAAGTAAAAGTGGGGTACAGAAGGTTGTGCTTTTCTAGTTTCATCCATCTCATGCTCATCAAAAGGAATCCACTAACAAGGTTGATCAAGTCTTGTTAACGAACTCATTCCGAATAACATGGAACCGAAGAAATTTCGAATAACACTATGTTACCTAAACGGGGATATGCACATCCCCAATAATAAGAATATCATATTTCTTCTTGACAGTAGGAAGAGGAAATTCAAAACCTCCAAATAATCGATGGAATCTTTCCAATAGAGTTGATACTGTGGGCTTGAGGTTGTTTCCTCGGAAAGTGTACCATATGATCATTACCATTAACATGAAAAGTGACATTGCCTTTAGTGCAATCAATAACAGCCCCTGCAGTATTCAACAAGGGTCTTCCAAGAATAATAGACATACTATCGTCCTCGGGAATATCAAGAATAACAAAGTCCGTTAAAATAGTAACGTTTGCAACTACAATAGGCACATCCTCACAAATACCGACAGGTATAGCAGTTGATTTATCAGCCATTTGCAAAGATATTTTAGTAGGTGTCAACTTATTCAAATCAAGTCTACGATATAAAGAGAGAGGCATAACACTAACACCGGCTCCAAGATCACATAAAGCACTTTTAACATAGTTTCTTTTAATGGAGCATGGTATAGTGGGTACTCCTGGATCTCCAAGTTTCTTTGGTATTCCACCCTTAAAAGTATAATTAGCAAGCATGGTGGAAATTTCAGCTTTCGGTATCTTTCTTTTATTTGTAACAATTTTTTTCATGTACTTAGCATAAGGATTCATTTTAAGCATATCGGTTAATCGCATACGCAAAAAGATAGGTCTAATCATTTCAGCAAAGCGCTCAAAATCCTCATCATCCTTTTTCTTGGATGGTTTGGGAGGAAAAGGCATGGGTTTCTGAACCCATGGTTCTCTTTCTTTACCATGTTTCCTAGCAACAAAGTCTTTCTTATCATAACGTTGATTCTTTGATTGTGGGTTATCAAGATCAACAACAGGTTCAATTTCTACATCATTATCATTACTAGGTTGAGCATCATCATGAATATTATCATTAACATTATTACTAGTTTTAGGTTCATTACCAGATTGAGTTTCAGCATCAGAAATAGAAATATCATTTGGATTCTCAAGTGTTTCAGTAACGGGTTCACTAGAAGCATGCAAAGTCCTATCATTTTTGTTTTTCTTCCTTTTAGAGGGACTAGGTGCATCTATATTATTTCTCTGAGAATCTTGCTCAATTCTCTTAGGGTGGCCTTCAGGATACAAAGGTTCCTGAGTCATTCTACCAGTTCTAGTAGCCACTCTAACATCATTATCATTATCCTTACTATTCAATTCATTGAGCAAATCATTTTGAGCTTTAAGTACTTGTTCTACTTGAGTGGTAACCATAGAAGCATGTTTACTAATAAGTTTAAGTTCACCTTTGACATTAGCCATATAATCACCCAAGTGTTCAAGCATATTTTAATTGTATTTCAATTATCTACCAAAATAAGCATTAAAGTCTTCTTGCTTAGCCATAAATTTATCAAACTCATGTAAGCATGGGCTAGCAAACTTAGTAAATGGGATTTCAGCTTTATCATATCTATAGAGAGAATTTACCTGTACTACCTGTGTTGGGTACCATGAGTTTCTTCAATAGGTGATGGATCAAGATCATATGTTTCTTCAACATGCGGTAAATTAAGACTGTGTATTTCTTCAATAGGAGGTAAATTCTTAACATCTTCAGCTTTAATACCTTTTTCTTTCATAGATTTCTTTGCCTCTTGCATGTCTTCAGGACTGAGAAATAGAATACCCCTCTTCTTTAGAGTTGGTTTAGGAATAGGCTCAGGAATTGGCTCCGGAGGTGTCCAATTATTTTCATTTGTCAACATATTATTCAATAGAATTTCAGCCTCATCCGGTGTTCTTTCCCTGAAAACAGAACCAACACAACTATCTAGGTAATCTCTGGAAGCATCGGTTAGTCCATTATAAAAGATATCAAGTATTTCATTTTTCTTAAGAGGATGATCAGGCAAAGCATTTAGTAATTGGAGAAGCCTCCCCCAAGCTTGTGGGAGACTCTCTTCTTTAATTTGCACAAAATTATATATATCCCTTAAAGCAGCTTGTTTCTTATGAGCAGGGAAATATTTAGCAGAGGAGTAATAAATCATATCCCGGGGACTAAGCACACAACCAGGATTAAGAGAATTAAACCATAACTTAGCATCACCCTTTAATGAGAACGGAAATATTTTAAGGATATAAAAGTAACGAGTTCTCTCATCAGTCGTGAACAGGGTGGCTATATCATTTAATTTAGTAAGATGTGTCACAACAGTTTCAGATTCATAACCATGAAAAGGATCAGATTCAACCAAAGTAATTATATCAGGATCAACAGAGAATTCATAATCCTTATCGGTAACACAGATAGGTGAAGTAGCAAAAGCAGGGTCAGGATTCATTCTAGCATTTAGAGATTGTTTGTTCCATTTAGCTAATAACCTCTTAAGTTCGTATCTATCTTTGCAAGCTAAAATAGCTAAAGAGGCTTCTTGATCAAAAACATAACCCTCAGGAATAACAAGTGATTCTTCATCATCACTTTCATCAATATTATCAGATTCAATATTTTCAATCTCTCTAGCCATAGCAACTTGTTCATCAAGAAATTCACCAAGTGGCACGGTAGTATCAAGCATAGAAGTTGTTTCATCATAAGTATCATGTATAGCAGAAGTAGCATCATCAATAACATGCGGCATATCAGAACGAATAGCAGAAGCAGTTTTAGGTGGAGCAAGCTT